>NC_058080.1:25629387-25929387 GCF_014858855.1 Bufo gargarizans | reverse complement strand
GGAAAGTTGCCTGCCCCTTCCTATATAAGAACCTCCCAGCAGCCATTGTCTACAGTTCTGAGAGAGAGAGAGAGAGCAGTGACATTGCTGTGCTCTGTGCTTTGCTGTGTCATTACATTAGATAATTAGTTGGCTTATACATATATATATATATATAATACAGATAGTCAGTGTAGGTTAGATAGTGATATAGTGCAGGGTTTTAGGTGGCGTGATAGGTTCTGCTGTCCATACGTACATGCTGCATACATAGTGCTGTGATGTCACAAGTTCACAACAATACTTAGTGCACAAATATATTGGAGCACTCTATCTGCATATAAAGCTATTGTAATGTTCTGCCAACCATTTTCTCCAGTCTCAGGAAACTTCTAGCAGCTTGAAAATGTAGCATTAGTGACCCACGCCTGTATTCCTCGTGCAATACGCGCATATTACATTGCCGATTTTCACAATCAAGAAAATAATGGCAAATTCTCAAATTCGCTAATTTATTTGCGAAATATTGCTAATTCAAATATTACCCCTGCTGCTCATCACCAGATCAGAGCGCCGTAGCCGCTGGGCGCAGCTACGGCTCTGGGATTTCAGACCCACTTTTCTGCGCCATACATGTACGGCACTGGTGTCCTATGGGTTAAAACAACCTAAAATCTGAAGTAAGAGATCACTTTTAGTAACCCCAATTAATGCAGCAAGGTGTAATAGAATAGTTTCTATTACCCAGGCTTTACACTCTCCTAATGGTCCCTGCTCTCTCCCTACCGCGTGGATAATGCCTCCCTATCCTTTCCCTACACTAGGAATAATCTTTCCCTGAACAGCTCAATATTTTTTTTTTATAAAGTCTTTCCTAAACACTGTCCCTAGTGCCTGTAACGTCTCTCCCTGAACTAGCTTCACTTTAATATGGCGGAGATCAGGCAGGATGAGACTTTTTATAGGGCTGTGACATCATAAGGGCTGGCTATCTGCTGATTGGCTGTCTGCATGGCATTGTGGGTGCTCCCTCGTTCCCGGGCTTCTTACTTTCACTTTCTAACATGTGCAGCAGCCATTTTAGAAAAAATGTGATTCGTTACCACGAAGCATGAGAAACTTCGACTTGGGGGCAAATCTAATTTTTCCTGACATTCGGATCCAATTCCACTTAATCAACTTTGATTCTCTAATCTCTAAGTGCCATATAATCATTTTACATCACATTGGTCAACTACTGTAATAAGAAAGAGGCCAACCATTTTAGGACCAATACCTCTATGTGAGAATTTTCAACAATTATGAGTCTAAGAGACTTTAACTTCTTTGAATTGGTATCCAGCACTCACTACACTACTGACTTACTATTTTTGTGAACATTGCCTATGTCAGTGGTGGGCAAACTTTTTTGTCAACTGAGCCAAATATTGCCAAAACCACGATTGAAATTTCTTTCGAGAGCCACATTTTTAAAACCTAAAATATTGTGTCAACAGTACCAGTGAGTACTATTAGGGCTCATGCACACAACCGTGTGCCCGCCGTTGCCATATTGCAGGCCGCATACGGCGGGTCCGCAATACATGGGCACTGGCCACGTGCAGCCCGCATCAAGGACCCATTCACTTCAGCATGCGCTATTTTTTGCGGTGCGGGCAGTCGGATGCGGATCGCGAACCCTATTCAAGTGAATGGGTCCATGATCCTCATACAGCTGCCCCATGGTCTGTGTCCGTGCATTGCGGACCGCTATTTGCGGTCCGCAGCACCGGCACGGCGCCCTTACATTCGTGGGCATGAGCCCAGAGTGTGTTTTTACATACTTTTATATGTACTTTCTTTTATTTGGATCTTGTTTATTTTTTCATTTTATCTTTATAATGTTTTACTTTTATTAAACTTGTCTGCAGATGTGGATATAATGTGGATGACGCACTTATGCGGGATATCTGTGGAGGACGCACTTATTCGGGATATCTGTGGAGGGCACTTATGGGGGATATCTGTGGATGACGCACTTATGGGGGATATCTGTGGATGACGCACTTATGGGGGATATCTGTGGATGACGCACTTATGGGGGATATCTGTGGATGACGCACTTATGGGGGATATCTGTGGATGACGCACTTATGCGGTATATCTGTGGATGACGCGTATATAGCATAAGATGCTATATATGTGTCATCCACAGATATCCCCCATAAGTGCCCTCCACAGATATCCCCCATAAGTGCCTTCTAGTAAGTAAAGTAATGTATTAGTGGGAGGAAGGGAGGAGCCAGTGACACTTGCGGCGGGGTCGGTGCAGTGCCCGGCACTGTGCACACACCGGGGTCAGCTCCTACCTTTCTGCTGCAGGGCATTTTGCTCCTCCTGAGCGGTGGCCTTTTCAACACTCCTCACATGGCTGGCAGTGGGCAGCTGAACTAGAGTGCCGCTGCCCGCCTTTCTGCTGCTGTGCGCAGCGTGACATCTCTCCCTCCGTCATGCGCCTCCTGCCCCGCCTGCCTGCTTCATTCATAAAGTGGAAGGAGCAGACAGACGGGGCAGGAGGCGCATGACTGACATTTTGCAAGCAGCTTGAGCAGCGCGATATGGCTGCGCGACCGGCCACCCGCCAGCCCGCACCAGAGAGCCGCATTGAAGGTTCTAAAGAGCCGCTTGTGGCTCGCGAGCTGCACTTTGCCAACCACTGGCCTATTTCATTAGAAGTACAGTGTATATATAGACAATTCCTTCAGTCATGGCTGTTATACATATACTCAGTGTATCCTACTCACCTTGTATTTATAGTCACCTACTGAAATATTGTGCTTCTTATGATTCTGAAGAGCCATATCCATATTATGTAAAGCCTGAGCCATCAGTAAGACTGCCATGTACACTTGGTAAGGAGTAAAATCTTCAGGGAAATAAAAGAAGTTGCCTTGAAATCGCTCCTCTCCTGAGCAGTTATGGAAAGGAGTGATACTGGTATATGTATATGGAATAAGCAAGTTCTTCAATTTATTTCTTGAAAAACATTGGAATACAGCCATCCATATATCTTCCAACAACGGATCAGAAGGTTTATTGTAAAACTGTACTTTAGAAAAATACTCCTGCATCCCAGGAATATGGTATCTGTGAGGTGAAAACGCCAAACTACAGTTTGAAGGAACTTTACCCTCTGTATAATATAGCAGCTCTCTAGCATGTGACCATGAAATTGGAAGAATAAGAGTCTTGTTACTCATAACATCAGCTGCATTGTATAAAAACCTGATGTAAGTCATACTATAGGTGCCACAAATAATAATAACATCAGTGGATGATGTCTGTAAAGATACAGGTAGATGTTCAAAAGTATTCGAAGATACAAGAATGCTGAATTCCACACAAATCTGATGATGTGTAAACTTCTTGATTAACTGCTGTATCTCCTGCCGTCCACTGTCATCATCTGAAGTGATGATCCCAACCCAGTTCCACTGGAACCTCTCCAGTAGCTTCACAAATGCTGAATATTGTGTCTTGTCATCGGGGACTGTTCGAAAGAAGTTTGGGTAAAGTCTTTTATCACTTAGAAGAGGATCTCTTGCTCCATAACTGATCTAGAATAAAGGAAAAAAATAGTAATAGCCGAGTCCATATTGTATAATGAGTTGTACATCAAACAATCTGACATGCAGGATAGACGTGAGTGAATTGATTCTAAAATAATCAGATTCATTATGAATTTCACAAAAATTCTAATGCCAAACAGATCTAAAGTTTTCGCAATTTGCTCCGGATGAAAAGCTGAAAAACTGCTTCAGTGTAATTTTACTGTGAAAATTGGTAGGGAAAACAGGAGGGAGACTGAAGATGAAGGATTACATGACACTGGGAAGGAGTGTTGCTCCGATTGGGCCAAACACTATTCTTTGGGCAGCTGGCAATCTGAAAACTTGTGTTTTGGCTGTGCCTGCAAAAATCAATTAGAGACTAGGGATGAGCGAACCCTTGGATGTTCGTGTTCGACAGGTTTAGCCGAGCTTTATTTCAAAGTTCGGTTTGGGTTCCGAGCTTGACCCCAAACCTGAACACAATTGAATTCAATGTAGACCCGAACTTTAGAGCTGTAAAATGGCTGTAAAATAGTCATAGATAGGGCTAGAAGGCTGCAAAGGGAAGCAAAATGGAGGTAAGAGCAGGGCAATTGCCATAGGTGTGCGCACGGGGTGTGCCAGGTGTGCCTGGGCACACCCTGATCATCACCTCCGTGCTGCACTGCCATCTGCCAACTCCCTATCCCATCCTTCACATAGGCTTCAGGCGAGTGGTCTGAAGCCTATGAGACAGTACAGCGCTAGAATGGATTTTCTCCAGGGAGGTATGATGATCGGAGGAAGATGCGGAGTCTCGTCATACAGGGGGCGGGACCTCACGATGTGCAGGAGATTCAACAGAGCACGCTGCTGGAGAGAGGAGCAGAAGATGCAGGTCAGTGTGTGGAGGAGAAGATTGACTGTTATGTGTACTTGGGGGGCTTTTTGCAGGGGCTGAAAAGAGGAGGAATAATCCTTGTACTGGAGACTGTATGTTAGAGGGGTCTGAAGAGAGAGGGGTGAAGTGATATTATTTACATGGGGACTGTATGCTGGAGGGGCTAAAGGCAGAGAGAGTGACATATTTTACATGGGACTGTATGCTGGAGGGGCTGAAGGCAGGAGAGGTGATATTATTTTACATGGGGACTGTATTCTGGAAGGGCTGAAAGCAGGGGGAGTTTTGTATTTTACATGGGACTGTATGTTGGAGGGGCTAAAGGCGGGTAGTGATGTACAGGGAGTGCAGAATTAATAGGCAAATGAGTATTTTGACCATATCATCCTCTTTATGCATGTTGTCTTACTCCAAGCTGTATAGGCTCGAAAGCCTACTACCAATTAAGCATATTAGGTGATGTGCATCTCTGTAATGAGAAGGGGTGTGGTCTAATGACATCAACACCCTATATCAGGTGTGCATAATTATTAGGCAACTTCCTTTCCTTTGGCAAAATGGGTCAAAAGAAGAACTTGACAGGCTCCGAAAAGTCAAAAATAGTGAGATATCTTGCAGAGGGATGCAGCACTCTTAAAATTGCAAAGCTTCTGAAGCGTGATCATCGAACAATCAAGCGTTTCATTCAAAATAGTCAACAGGGTCGCAAGAAGCGTGTGGAAAAACCAAGGCGCAAAATAACTGCCCATGAACTGAGAAAAGTCAAGCGTGCAGCTGCCAAGATGCCACTTGCCACCAGTTTGGCCATATTTCAGAGCTGCAACATCACTGGAGTGCCCAAAAGCACAAGGTGTGCAATACTCAGAGACATGGCCAAGGTAAGAAAGGCTGAAAGACGACCACCACTGAACAAGACACACAAGCTGAAACGTCAAGACTGGGCCAAGAAATATCTCAAGACAGATTTTTCTAAGGTTTTATGGACTGATGAAATGATAGTGAGTCTTGATGGGCCAGATGGATGAGCCCATGGCTGGATTGGTAAAGGGCAGAGAGCTCCAGTCCGACTCAGACGCCAGCAAGGTGGAGGTGGAGTACTGGTTTGGGCTGGTATCATCAAAGATGAGCTTGTGGGGCCTTTTCGGGTTGAGGATGGAGTCAAGCTCAACTCCCAGTCCTACTGCCAGTTTCTGGAAGACACCTTCTTCAAGCAGTGGTACAGGAAGAAGTCTGCATCCTTCAAGAAAAACATGATTTTCATGCAGGACAATGCTCCATCACACGCGTCCAAGTACTCCACAGCGTGGCTGGCAAGAAAGGGTATAAAAGAAGAAAATCTAATGACATGGCCTCCTTGTTCACCTGATCTGAACCCCATTGAGAACCTGTGGTCCATCATCAAATGTGAGATTTACAAGGAGGGAAAACAGTACACCTCTCTGAACAGTGTCTGGGAGGCTGTGGTTGCTGCTGCACGCAATGTTGATGGTGAACAGATCAAAACACAGACAGAATCCATGGATGGCAGGCTTTTGAGTGTCCTTGCAAAGAAAGGTGGCTATATTGGTCACTGATTTGTTTTTGTTTTGTTTTTGAATGTCAGAAATGTATATTTGTGAATGTTGAGATGTTATATTGGTTTCACTGGTAAAAATAAATAATTGAAATGGGTATATATTTGTTTTTTGTTAAGTTGCCTAATAATTATGCACAGTAATAGTCACCTGCACACACAGATATCCCCCTAAAATAGCTAAAACTAAAAACAAACTAAAAACTACTTCCCAAAATATTCAGCTTTGATATTAATGAGTTTTTTGGGTTCATTGAGAACATGGTTGTTGTTCAATAATACAATTAATCCTCAAAAATACAACTTGCCTAATAATGCTGCACTCCCTGTACTTGTTCTGGAGTCACCATTCGTAGCGCCGCATTAGGCCCGACCAAATACAGCTGAAGTTTCTGTCGCCTACTCGCACCTGAGGAAGGTGTTTCACTTGTGCGTGTAGCTGGCACTAATCGACCACGTCCTCTTCCTGCAACAGGAGCTCCACCAGCAGCACCGTGACCTTGGCCACGTCCCTTATTTGACGCTCTCCTCATATTTCTAAAATTTAGGATCTTGCCCAAAAAGTTTTTTTTTTTTTATAATAGCAGAATATAACAACAGTATCTATCACGTGTATCTCACAAAGACAAATGCAGAAACGGCTGCATAATTAATATTTTTGCCCAAAATGGTTGTTGTTTTTTTATTTTTATTTTTTATAATTCTTTATTGAAGAAAAATCTAAGTTATACAGACTTTTCTGATAATATTCACAATAAAGTAAAATAAAATGTTACAACATTATCAGGTACATAGCAATAATGTAATATGCACAGTCGGTTTTTACTTTTGAAGATGGTATTTAATGTAAGCTTCAAGGTATAATGACGTTCCTATCTGACATTCACAGCACACTCAAAGTAATAATCTTAGAATATATGCAATATTACTATAAGAGACTAAGTATATATTTAAAAGTAAGTAGCCTTGATGTAGGTTGTGGAAAGGAAAAAATTAAAATGGGTCGCACATAGTTCCTAAACGAGGGCCAAGAAGACCAGCACTTCTTGAATGCAATTGTTCTATTATTTTCCCATGAGTCTAATTCCTCTTGTAAATCTCACTTTATTATTTCAAGTATAGCAAAAAGAAAATCACAATATGACATTCCATAAAATTGACTTGAGATGAACAATATTGCAAATTACAATAGTTGCAGTATATGGACATAATAATATCTTGAATTCAGTAAACCTTCAGAGTACATTCAAACAAAGGGGATGTAACAGATGGAGTAGAAACATATATAGGGGAGGGGAGGGTGACAAGGGAAAAAGGCACTTGGAGTTAAGCAAATAATTGACCCTCAAAGGGTGTTGTTACCATAAAAGTTCACTGATGTGTGCGACTATGTAGAGAAGAAATAGTGTATCAAGGCAGTTATCCCATTTAATGTGATGTAGCAGTCCTAACCTCTATTGTTTTCTGACTGGTCTAGAATCTCAGTATCCCTCACATCTTGTGCTTTTTTCCAAGGAGACCAAACCTCTAGGTATTTACGTCTATTGCCATGGGACCAGTCCATTAATTCCTCCATCCTATGCAGTTGATGCATTCTGTCATACCACATTTTTAGATCTGGGGGGTTAGTGTCTTTCCATTTAGTAGGAATAAGCAGTTTCGCTGTGGCGATCATATGTGTGGGAAGGTTATGCTTTGAAGGGCGGAAATCAGAGGTTGGAATCCAAAGCAGTACTAATTCAGGAGAGATTCATGTTTTCCAAAGGCAGTATGTGATTGGATTTCATCATCTCACCTATTCTAATACCTCCTAAAGAATGCCACCAGCTTTTAACCCTACCACCTATCTTATCAGAAAGGTAAGGAAGTACATCAAGCGGGGCTAATTTAGATAATTTACACCCTTTAGGGGGGGCTACTGGAGAGTTGCGATGACAAAGAAGCATACTTTTGGTCAGTACGCCCATCTCCGGACAAAGAGAGAGAGGAGCTTCTTGGGACCACAAAATAGCATTCCTGTGTATCCCGAGCATCACCCTTTCAATATCTAGAAAAGGAGCATTTATTTTGTCATTAGTTAAGAGCGCCCATCTAGCTAATTGAATGGCTCTGTTGTATAATGCCATATCCGGTAGTGATATACCCCCTTTATGCCTTCTCTGAGAGAGAATAGAATAGCTAGTCTAGGTCTCTTAATGTTCTACAGGAAGGAAGACTATATGCTTCTGATTTGAGAGTAATAGGAAGCAGGGATATGTATCGGGAGGGCCTGGAATAGATATATAAATTGGGGTAGGACAAATGTAGAGAGGAGGTTTTTCCTTCCAAACCATGACATATAAGGTACTTTTAGGGAGGTGATGAAGGATCTAATTTTAGAGATTAATGGGGTGTAATTGAGTTTAAACAAAATGTTCAAATTGGCAGGGACATTTACACCTAAAATCTTAATTGATGATGTGGGCCATTTAAACACAGAGGAGCGTTTAAGTGTGGTTAAGACATTATTTGGTATGTTAATAGGGAGGGCTTCTGATTTGGAAAAATTGATCTTAAATTTGGACACTGCACTATATTCATCAAACAAAGACATAATGGTGGCAACACATTGGTTGGGGGAATCAGGTTGGCGTCCTCTAATCTCTTCCACACCACACCTTATATAAAATGATGATGGACATCCATCTGATTTCCTACAATGTCAAGGGACTGAGATCTCCCTCCAAGAGATGTAGAATCTTCTCACTACTGAAAAAAGCAAATGGCTCTATAATTTTCCTCCAAGAGACCCAATTCAAACATGGCCATTATCCCAACCTCTCTTATGCCAAATATCCCACCTGGTTCCACTGTGGGGCCAGTGGTGCTGCCTCAAAGGGTGTGAGCATAGGATTCTGCAAAAACATTCCTTTTACCTTCCTTTCACAAACCCTAGACCCAGAGGGCAGATACCTTATCCTGAAGGGCACAATTGGCCAACAAATTTTCACTTTAGTGAATGTCTACGCCCCAAACTCAGGCCAAGTAGATTGGCTTCTCTCCCTCCTGAACTTACTTGAGAAACATGTAGAAGGCTCCCTAATCTTAGGTGGGGATCTTAACCTTACCCTAAATCCTCTTCTGGACTCCTCTTCAAAAAAGTCCTCAATCTCTCACAGAAGTCTTAAATCTCTGCAAGTCAAAATATTTAATTTGGGCTTAGTAGACGTTTGGAGATGCTTACACCCAAATTAATTAGACTTCTCGTATTACTCTGCAGCAAATGACACATATACTAGGATTGATTACATTTTCCTACCTAAAGAAAAATTACAATTGTGCAAACTTGCCAAGATTGGCGATATCACATTATCTGATCACGCCCCAATCTCTTGCGAATTACATTTTTTATCATCCCCCCCTAGAACCCCAAATTGGCGATTCAATGAATCGCTACTAAACAATACTAACCACAAAGCCCAGATAGCCTCCCACCTTTAGGAGTACTTCACTATTAATAACACCCCAGATATATCCCCCCAAACGTTATAGGATGCTCACAAGCCCTATATCAGGGGCAAGCTCATAAGTCTCTGCTCATTCCTCAAAAAAGAAAATGAGAAAAAATTTAACCTTCTTCTGACACAGATCCATACCATTGAGAAGAAACACAAACAATCTCACCTTGCCTTGCACCTGTCGGAACTCCTTTCTCTTAGATCTGAGCTCAAGAACCTCCTGAATGAACGTTCTGCTAAATACTTTCTATCTTCTCAACAGAAGTTTTACGCCCATGGCGACAAAGCTTCCAAATACATGATGAGGAGGATTAAACAGAGTAGGGAGTCCCGATTTGTTCAATGCATTAGAACTCCCCAGGGCTCATCCCTGTTTAAATCGGAGGAAATTGCCGACCAATTTAAACTCTTTTATGAGTCATTATACAATCTCCCCTCCCAGGAGCTAAAATATTCCCCCGAAGAAAAAATACCTCATATCAATCACTTTCTGGAATCCCTCACTCTCCCCTCACTGATCCCCTCCCAGAAAGAGTCTCTCACTAGGCCTTTCTCGGCCCAAGAATTGGAGTTGGCCATAAAATCTTCCGCAAGTGGGAAATGTCCAGGCCCGGATGGCCTCCCGATTCTATATTACTCCTCTTTCAAAAGCATTCTGATTCCCTACCTTCTCCCAATTTATAAGAAAGCCAGTATCTTCTGACATGACTAGGGCCACCATCACTATGAACCCTAAAGACAGGAAAGACCCCTCCTTCCTGTTCCAACTACCGCCCCATTTCTCTACTCAATGTAGATTTAAAGCTTTTAGCTAAAATGCTTGCCCTTCACTTGAATAACTTCCTTCCCTTATTGATCCATCCAGACCAGGTGGGTTTTGTTAAGGGCCGAGAGGGTAAGGATAATACTACCAAAGTACTGAACTTCCTTTTTTATGCCTCTTATAAATCCTCACCCTTGATCTTGATCGGCACAGACGCTGAGAAGGCTTTTGATAGGGTAGACTGGTCATATATCCGTCTCACACTACAAAAATTTCAATTACCAGACTCTTTTATCAACTCAGTCTTCTCGATGTATACCCACTCCTCGGCGTCCAGTGTCGGTCAATGGGATCCTTTCTTCCAACTTCCCAATCCAGTAACGGGACCAGACAGGGATGCCCTCTTTACCCTCTAATTTTTGTCCTAATTATGGAAACACTTATGCAGGCTCTGAGGCAGGAGAGAGACATCCGAGGCCTTTATGTTGGGGGTCTGGAATTTAAGCTGGCTGCCTTCGCAGACGACCTTTTAATAATTACAACTAACCCCTTGAAATCCATGCCCATAATTCTCTCACTTCTGAGCCAGTTTGGATCCATATCCAACTTTAAAGTCAATCCCACTAAATCCCAGGTAATACACATAGGTTTGCCCCGTGCGACTCTCTCCTCCCTCAGAGCTTCCATCCCCTTTAACTGGGATACCCAGCAACTAACATACTTGGGTGTTAAACTTGCCCCCTTTTTATCCGACCTTTATGCCTTAAACTTTAAACCCTTACTGTCATCCATTATTGCCCAACTAGACTCACTCGATTTCCCCTTTCTATCCTGGTTTGGAAGAAAAAACCTTCTTATGTCTCTGATTATGCCAAGGCTTACATATTTAATGCGGACTCTCCCAATAGAAATACCCAGGTCATTCTTTATACTTCTGAACAAACACATACGAAAATTTATTTGGCAAGGCAAGGCTCCTCGTATCTCCTTCTCTACTCTTTCTAAACCGAAAAAAGCTGGAGGGATTGGGCTACCAGACCCTGAAATGTACATGAGATCTATTCTTTTGTCTAGGATTATAGATTGGATTAGATCTCCCCCCACCAAAATGTGGGTCACGCTGGAAAATTATTTTCTAAACACTCCTTTAAGGGCCCTCTTACTATCAGGAAAACCCCTTCCTAGTCTACGCCTTATTCCTAATACTATGATTAGGAAAACTCTAATAACTTGGAATTGGTTTTCAGCTAAAAAAGGCTCCATATCCCTCCCCTCCCCTCTGCTACTTATTAAGGCTATAATCTCCCTTGCCCCGAAAGAGCTTAGGGGTAGCTTTCCCCCCTCTCTGCGCACTTCTGACTCCCCTATAGAGATATTAGTAGACTCTGAGGGAACTCTGCTACCCGACCAACAGTTAAGCGACCTCCTAAAAATTAAGCTTGGTAACCCCATCTCACTGAGTTTTCTGAAAAAAGAAACTCTCTCTTCACTCAAAAATATTCCGACCCGTACTGAACTCTCCTGGTTTGAAAAACTCTTGAACACTAAATTATACCCACCCAAGACCATCTCCACAATATATAGGAATCAAAAAAGCTCAATTTCTGACCCTAAACCAGCTATAATTGGCCTGTGGGAAAGGGATCTACAACGCTCTTTATCAGATGCTGAGATTGCCTTTATACTGATTTCCCCACATAAAATAGCTAATTGCACCCGAGCACAAGAAAATAGCTACAAGATCCTATCCCGCTGGTACAAAACCCCAAACAAAACCTGCCTCTACAACAGGAACTCCTCGGATCTCTGTTGGAGATGTCGAACAGAAAAAGGCACTTATTTTCACATATGGTGGTCTTGTTGTGTGATCAGGAGTTGGTGGGAGGAGATATTAAAAACCATTAACAAAATCTGCCAGACTAATATCTTCTGTACCCCTGAATTCACCCTTCTCTCCCTGGGGGTCCAGAAAATTCCTAAATATAAGGCTTCTCTCCTTTTACTCATGTTAAGCGCCGCTAGATTACTTCTCCCCAAACTATGGCTTACTCAAGATACCCCCAGCCTTGAAAGTTGGCATGCAAAGATAGATCTAATATCTAGAATGGAAGAAATCTCTCACTGGGAACTGAGAACAAGATCAGTTTTTATAAAAATCTTGAATCCATGTAGAGAATTCAGACATTTCTCATAATGTCTTTCAACTAAACCTATGACACACCAGGTTGTAGAGATGCCCCCCCCCGCCCCCTTGACTATCTTCTTATCTTTTCCTTTTACCCCCCTCCCTTTTCTTGCCCCTCTTCTTCCCCCTCCCCCTTTTTTGTCTACTAAGTGGTTTAACTTTTATGCATTGAAATGTTATCTCACTATCTGGCTTTATAGTACTACTTGTGTAGTGTACCGACAAAGTCTTTACCTTACCGTGTACTCTTAAAAATAATTTGTGCATGAGATATTGTACCTGTAATGTTACGTGTTTTTTTCACATGTATGTCTTTTATGAAAATAAAAATCTTAAATTTAAAAAACAAAGACATAATGGTAGGGAGTGCTTCCTCAGGGTTGGAAATTACTATTAAAAGGCCATCTGCGAATGCTGCAGAGCCTATGGTGGTATTGACAAAGGGATATGCCTTGTATCTTGTCTGATAACCTAAATTTAAGGAGGAGCATTTCTAGGCATAGGATGAAAAGGGTGGGTGAAAGGGGGCAACCTTGCCTAGTCCCATTTTTGATGGGGAAGGCATCTGACAGGGTCCCATTAACCAACACCTGTGCCGTGGGGCATGAATACAGCGAAAAAATGGCCGAGACAAATATTGAGGGGAAACCAAATTTCAGTAAGGTGGCTCTCATGAAATCCCAGCTTACCCTGTCGAATGCCTTCTCTGCATCTGTTCCTAATAATAGCATAGGTGTTTTTGTGACTTGGGTGTTGTGAATTAAGTGAATCAACCTCCAGATATTATGTTTCCCTTCCCTTCCTGGGACAAACCCTACTTGTTCAGGGTCAATAAGTTTATTAAGAAGAGGGGAAATCCTGTACGCTAGTAATTTAGACCACCATTTTAAGTCGCAATTTAATAACGAGATAGGTCTGTAGCTCCCACATTCCTCAGGGTCCTTTCCTTCTTTATGTAAGATGGTTATATGAGCCCTTAAGGCCTGTAGAGCCAAAGACGCACCCTCTAACAGTGAATTGCAAAAATTAGTAAAGTGGGGTAGTAACCGCTCCTTGAACTTCTTGTAAATACAGTGAAGGAGTTTAAGCATGCATGGGATAGGCATAAGGCCATCCTTCATATAAGATAGGGCCGGGGCTATTCATAGGATTCAGATATATTGGGCAGACTAGATGGGCCAAATGGTTCTTATCTGCCGACACATTCTATGTTTCTATGTTTCTATGTAATAAATTATGGGGAGGCCATCTGGACCCGGGTTCTTCCCTATGGGGATAGAGCTAAGTACCTTATCCACCTCAGGTATGAAAAATGGTTTAAGGAGCGTCTGCTGTTCTTAATCTGAAAAAGAGGGTACCTTAAGTGAGGATAGAAATTTTTCAATGAGGCTCATATTGGTTTTCCCAGGAGGATCTAAATCAGTGTTTGGCACAGAGAGATTGTATAGATTAGAGTAAAACGTCTGAAAAGATTTAGCTATAAGGGGGGTGGAAGTGACTCTCAAGGAGGAGTCGCTCTTAATTGATGAGATAAAGGTTTTTTCCCTCCTCTTTTTAATTAAGTGGGCCATCATTTTGTTTTCCTTGTCTCCATGTTCATATATTTTACTCTTTAAGCGTAAAAGGGACTTGGATTCTTTAATATTGAGAAGGTCTTTAACCTTACGTCTTAAAATTGTCAGGGCTTCTTTGTGAACTTCAGAGTTTGTTAGTTTATGTAATTTTTCCTGTGCCTGTATCTGAGAGAGTAAAGACAATAGTTCTTATGTAGATTTCTTATTAACATATGAGCCCAAAGCTATCAACTCTCCCCTTAGGCTTTGTGGGCTTCCCAGAGTATTGGGGTGGAAGTTTCAGGGGTGGCATTATACCTGAAGTAATTCTCTAATTTGTCCCCTAAAGCATCTAAGTGGTTTTGTGATTCCAGAAGTGTGGTGTTTAACCTCCACGACCAAACCTTATATGGGAGGCACTGTAAGGAGAGAGACATATTGATGGGAGCATGATCCAACACCACTAAGTTCCCTATATCAGTACCCTGTACACATTGCATATAGGAATCTGGTAAAAATAAATAATCTATCCTACTGTATGAATTGTGGACATGCAAAAAGAAAGTGATATCTTTCTCTGAAGGGTGTAAAGTCCTCCAGACGTCAATCAGGTGCAGCTCTGCCAAAGCTGTCATCAGTCTCACTAGCTGTTTTCTAGTTAAGCTGGCGTGTTTATCAGTGGGGGCATCAAGCGAGATGTTAAAATCACCGCCTACTATCAGCATACCTTCAGAGAAGTCTTTGATCCTCTTGAACGTTTTAATCAACCATGGGACTTGGCGAGAATTAGGGGCGTAGACGTTTGCTATTGTGATCTTAAAGTTAAAGATGGTACCTTGGATTACAAGCAGGCGACCCTCTGGGTCAATATAAGATTTAACTAGGTAAAATGGAATAGATGGGCGTATAGCTATTGATACGTCTCTAGAGGCTGATGAGTGAGTAGCATGGGTAGAAAGGGACTGTGGTTATGATGGAAATGGGTTTCCTGCCATAAAACTATATCAGCCTTTTGTTTGTATAGCAGGTTGAGGATCTGTCTTCTTTTTTGAGGGGCATTAAGCCCATTCACATTATGGGACAAAACTTTTAAGCTAGCCATACCGCATTAAGACCAGTGAAATTGTTTGCATCCCAAGCACCTTATGGAAGTGGATAACTGGGGGAAACCAATTTTTACAAAAAACTTCAGTAAAGAACAAGGTGTATGCATTTACGAGAAGTGTGATCTGTAGTTGAGGTGGTGGCGTTTCCTTGGACCCATCCATGCCAACCCCAAAAAGATATTGAGGAGGGCAGGGCCGTCCCGCAGAAACACCCCACCCTGGCTGAGAGGGAAGGAGAACCTTTGGCATCTAGACTGGCTGCCTTATGCATATATCTAATAATACACCTCATTGTATAACGGGTGAGAAAAACCTGCAAAACAAGTACAGGTGATACCTAAAAAGGTGAAAAAGTTGTTATGGACATTTAAGACTTTTACAAATAGGGTAGGACACCGAAGAGTAAGTGCAGATGTGATCCCAGGCCCACCCACCACCTTAAATTGGTGGCAAGTGAGCTCGGGGCCAATCACAAGCTTACAAGTGTGACCTGTCAACTGTGACGTATGATAATCATAAAACACACACATACAGTATATATATATATATATATATATATATATATATAACTGTTAGACCATAACGTATGGAACCTTTAGAACAGTTACTGTTAGAGGATCGCCATATGACCCCCTATGGTCAACAGTGCTAGGTGACCATGGGATTGTAGAGGAGATGTTGAGGAGTGCTTCACAGTTCCTCAAGTGATCTTCCTATTCTTCGGAGACTTTGGCTTCTTAACTACATGCCATGTTGGAATTTCAGGCAGGTCAGGGATACCCAGGTATTCTGGCACAGGCATCTAAGGTTGTACCTCCACAGGATTGATCCCAAGCTTGACCCATGCATCTGCTAGGTCCTGCGGTGTTCTGATAATAATCTGTTGCCCTGCATTGGAAGTGGCCAGGCCGAAAGGAAACAGCCACCCTACTGGAAGCTTATGCGATCTAAGCGCTTCATTGATGGGTTTTAGCTCCCTCCTTTTTGCCAAGGTGCTGGATGCTAAGTCTTGGTAGAACTGTATGCGGGCTCCATTGTATAAAGTCTCCTTTGATTCTCTTGCGGCCCTTAATATAGAGGCAGTGTCCAGATAGTTTCAAAGTCCACAAATTATATCCCTAGGGCAGGGATGGCCAACCTGAGGCTCTCCAGCTGTTGCCAAACTACAACTCCCAGCATGCCCAGACTGCCTACATCTATTATCCTACAGCAGGGCATGGTGAGAGTTGTAGTTTTACAACAGCTGGAGAGCCGCAGGTTGGCCATGCCTGCACTAGGGGGACCATTATCAGGCGGTTTTGACCTCAGGGCCCTGTGGGGCTCTCTCGATTATTATCTGGGAGGCTTTTTCCTCTCCCACTAGAGAGGAGAAAATGGCCGTGACCGCGTTGGTGATCTCCCCGGGGGGAACGTCCTCAGGCAACCCTCGTATGCGGACATTCTTCCACCTGCTTCTATTCTCCTGGTCTTCTAAGTGGAGAAGAGCAGAAGTAATGTAGGAGATTATGGCCTTGCAGGACCTTTCGGACAGCTTCTCCGTGAGAGACTATCGCCGCCTGCGCTTCTTCTGATGCCATGACGCGCCCCCCAATTTGTTTTACCTCAGTCTTGATGTCCGAAATGTCTTTGTGCAGGCGTTGCAGCGCTTTATATAACGTCTTCTTAAAGAAGGCTCTGGACAGCGGGAGGTCCACATTCTCTGCTCCTTCCAACATGGCTCATGAACTCTCGCCATCCGAATCTTCGGTCTGCACGCCAGCTCTGGCACCCTCCGGCGCCATCTTAGATCTGTGTGCCGGGGAGAAACTTCTCTTTTTAAGAAAACGGTCCATCTCCGCTTGGGTATGACTCGATTTCTGCGTGCCTTAGGCCGAGTCGCTTCTGTCCTTTAGGTTTCACCATGTTAGGGGAAAATAGCACCCGTTATGCTGGAAAAGCAGCAGCGTCTGTGAGGAGCTCTGAGATTAGGCGTCCATCTCGGCTCGCGGCTAGCTCCGCCCCCCCATGAGGCTAATTCCTTGAATCTATATAGTTGGTCAATTCTGGCAATCCATTGAGGAATGGGCGGTGTGTCTGTCGATTACCAGTAACGAGGGACTAAAAGACATGCTGTATCCAAAAGGTGATTGAAGAGGGGGGGGGGGATAGTCTCCTTGTGAGTGGGTATGTACGCCCCTAGAAGTGCTAGAGTAGGTAACATAGGAATGGACGAGTGGCATATCTGGTAAAAATTTTCGAATATGTCAGACCACCATGATTTAATTTTAGGGAAAGATCACCATATGTGGAAAAAAGAGCCTCTATCACTACTGCACGTCCAACACTTGTCTGAGCGAGTAGTGCTGAATCTGCACGTTATGTCTGGGGTTTTGTACCATCTTTTTAATATTTTGTAGGCATTTTCCTGTATATGAACACAAATTGACGCTCTGTGAGGTCTTAAAAGAATCCTAGATATTGTTGATTGTGTAAATGAGGTTTCAAGGTCTTTCTCCCATAAACCAATAAACGCAGGTTTTGGCAAAAGTTTAGGGAAGTTTAAGTTTTTATATATCAAGGAAATCAATTTAGGTTGCAGATTAGGTCTAGACAAAAGGTTTTTGATCCATGTAAGCGGGCGTGTAAGGGAGCTTTTTGTAATGTGTTTAGTAATAATGTACTGTAAAAATGAAATAAAAGTAAGGGGGAACTTACATTCCGGGAAGAGCCGAGTAAGAGATATCAGATCCATTAATTTCCCGTTATCATCAAAGAGAGACACCACTGATTGAGTAGAATCTCTTATAGACAAAGGAAGGCTGTTCAATAGATCTTTGGCTGCTAAACCTAAAATATCTCTGACCTGGATTAAAGGGGAGGGTAATGGAATAGCATGTGTAAAAGATTGGAACCATTCCCAAGCTTTTAAAGTGGATTTGATTATAGGGTTACAGTGTTTAGCCATGTTCTTCGATATTCCAGTTCGCACAATAAGTACTCTAAACAAGTTGCCATATTGTGTTTGTTCAAGGTCAACCCAAGGTTCATCCACTGTCCCCTTAATCAAACCCACAAACCTGGCTAAGAGGACTGAGTTATTATATAGTACAGAGTTAGGCATTCCTATTCCACCAAAGGATTTGGGCCTATTTAGGGTGGAGAACGCTATGCAAGTAGAGTTGAGCGGACACCTGGATGTTCGGGTTCGAGAAGTTCGGCCGAACTTCCCGGAAATGTTCGGGTTCGGGATCCGAACCCGATCCGAACTTTGTCCCGAACCCCTTTGAAGTCAATGGGGACCCGAACTTTTCGGCACTAAAAAGGCTGTAAAACAGCCCAGGAAAGGGCTAGAGGGCTGCAAAAGGCAGCAACATGTAGGTAAATCCCCTGCAAACAAATGTGGATAGGGAAATGAATAAAAATAAAAATAAAATAAATAAAAATTAACCAATATCAATTGGAGAGAGGTCCCATAGCTGAGAATCTGACTTCACGTCACCCACCACTGGAACAGTCCATTCTCAGATATTTAGGCCCTGGCACCCAGGCAGAGGAGAGAGGTCCCGTAACAGAGAATCTGGCTTCATGTCAGCAGAGAATCAGTCTGCATGTCATAGCAGAGAATCAGGCTTCACGTCAGCCACCACTGCAACAGTCCATTGTCATATATTTAGGCCCAGCACCCAGGCAGAGGAGAGAGGTCCCGTAACAGAGAATCTGGCTTCATGTCAGCAGAGAATTAGTCTGCATGTCATAGCAGAGAATCAGGCTTCACGTCAGCCACCACTGCAACAGTCCATTGTCATATATTTAGGCCCAGCACCCAGGCAGAGGAGAGAGGTCCCGTAACAGAGAATCTGGCTTCATGTCAGCAGAGAATCAGTCTGCATGTCATAGCAGAGAATCAGGCTTCACGTCAGCCACCACTGCAACAGTCCATTGGCATATATTTAGGCCCAGCACCCAGGCAGAGGAGAGAGGTTCCGTAACAGAGAATCTGTCTTCATGTCAGCAGAGAATTAGTCTGCATGTCATAGCAGAGAATCAGGCTTCACGTCACCCACCACTGCAACAGTCCATTGGCATATATTTAGGCCCAGCACCCAGGCAGAGGAGAGAGGTCCCGTAACAGAGAATCTGTCTTCATGTCAGCAGAGAATTAGTCTGCATGTCATAGCAGAGAATCAGGCTTCACGTCAGCCACCACTGCAACAGTCCATTGTCATATATTTAGGCCCAGCACCCAGGCAGAGGAGAGAGGTCCCGTAACAGAGAATCTGGCTTCATGTCAGCAGAGAATCAGTCTGCATGTCATAGCAGAGAATCAGGCTTCACGTCACCCAACATTGGAACAGTCCATTGGCACATATTTAGGCCCAGGCACCCAGGCAGAGGAGAGAGGTCCCGTAACAGAGAATCTGGCTTCATGTCAGCAGAGAATTAGTCTGCATGTCATAGCAGAGAATCAGGCTTCACGTCAGCCACTACTGCAACAGTCCATTGGCATATATTTAGGCCCAGCACCCAGGCAGAGGAGAGAGGTCCCGTAACAGAGAATCTGTCTTCATGTCAGCAGAGAATTAGTCTGCGTGTAATAGCAGAGAATCAGGCTTCACATCAGCCACCACTGCAACAGTCCATTGTCATATATTTAGGCCCAGCACCCAGGCAGAGGAGAGAGGTC
The DNA here is from genome assembly GCF_014858855.1 of Bufo gargarizans. Lineage (NCBI taxonomy): Eukaryota > Metazoa > Chordata > Amphibia > Anura > Bufonidae > Bufo > Bufo gargarizans. Next base: position 25,909,598 of record NC_058080.1, on the reverse strand, counting down.
CCGTAACAGAGAATCTGGCTTCATGTCAGCAGAGAATCAGTCTGCATGTCATAGCAGAGAATCAGGCTTCACGTCAGCCACCACTACAACAGTCCATTGTCAGATATTAAGGCCCAGCACCCAGGCAGAGGAGAGAGGTCCCATAACAGAGAATCTGTCTTCATGTCAGCAGAGAATTAGTCTGCATGTCATAGCAGACAATCAGGCTTCACGTCAGCCAACATTGGAACAGTCCATTGTCATATATTTAGGCCCAGCACCCAGGCAGAGGAGAGAGGTCCCGTAACAGAGAATCTGTCTTCATGTCAGCAGAGAATCAGGCTTCACGTCAGCCAACATTGGAACAGTCCATTGGCATACATTTAGGCCCCGCCACCCTGACAGAGGAGAGGTTCATTCAACTTTGGGTAGCCTCACAATATAATGGTAAAATGAAAATAAAAATAGGATTGAATGAGGAAGTGCCCTGGAGTACAATAATATATGGTTAAGGGGAGGTAGTTAATGTCTAATCTGCACAAGGGATGGACAGCTCCTGTGGGATCCATGCCTGGTTCATTTTTATGAACGTCAGCTTTTCCACATTAGCTGTAGACAGGCGGCTGCGTTTGTCTGTAATGACGCCCCCTGCCGTGCTGAATACACGTTCAGACAAAACACTGGCCGCCGGGCAGGCCAGCACCTCCAAGGCATAAAAGGCTAGCTCTGGCCACGTGGACAATTTAGAGACCCAGTAGTTGAATGGGGCCGAATCATCAGTCAGTATTTGGAGGGGTGTGCACACGTACTGTTCCACCATGTTAGTGAAATGTTGCCTCCTGCTAACATGTTGCGTATCAGGTGGTGGTGCAGTTAGCTGTGGCGTGTTGACAAAACTTTTCCACATCTCTGCCATGCTAACCCTGCCCTCAGAGGAGCTGGCCGTGACACAGCTGCCTTGGCGACCTCTTACTCCTCCTCTGCCTTGGCCTTGGGCTTCCACTTGTTCCTCTGTGACATTTGGGAATGCTCTCAATAGCGCGTCTACCAACGTGCGCTTGTACTCGCGCATCTTCCTATCACGCTCCAATGCAGGAAGTAAGTTGGGCACATTGTCTTTGTACCGTGGATCCAGCAGGGTGGCAACCCAGTAGTCCGCACACGTTAAAATGTGGGCAACTCTGCTGTCGTTGCGCAGGCACTGCAGCATGTAGTCGCTCATGTGTGCCAGGCTGCCCAGAGGTAAGGACAAGCTGTCCTCTGTGGGAGGAGTATCGACATCGTCCTGTCTTTCCCCCCAGCCACGCACCAGTGATGGGCCCGAGCTGCGTTGGGTGCCACCCCGCTGTGACCATGCTTCAGCCTCATCCTCCTCCACCTCCTCCTCATCCTCGTCCTCCAGTAGTGGGCCCTGGCTGGCCACATTTGTACCTGGCCTCTGCTGTTGCAAAAAACCTCCCTCTGAGTCACTTCGAAGAGACTGGCCTGAAAGTGCTAAAAATGACCCCTCTTCCTCCTCCTCCTCCTCCTCTTGGGCCACCTCCTCTTCCATCATCGCCCTAAGTGTTTTCTCAAGGAGACATAGAAGTGGTATTGTAACGCTGATAACGGCATCATCGCCACTGGCCATGTTGGTAGGAGTACTCGAAACAGCGCAACAGGGCACACAGGTCTCTGCTGTTCCGCAGTGCGACTGACCCGTGCGTGCTGCAGCTGAAACTCCACTATGGCCTGCTGCTGCTCGCACAGTCTGTCCAGCATGTGCAAGATGGAGTTCCACCTGGTGGGCACGTCGCATATGAGGCGGTGAGCGGGAAGGCCGAAGTTACGCTGTAGCGCAGACAGGCGAGCAGCGGCAGGATGTGAACGCCGGAAGCGCGAACAGGCGGCCCGCACTTTATGCAGCAGCTCTGACATGTCGGGGTAGTTGTGAATGAACTTCTGCACCACCAAATTCAGCACATGCGCCAGGCAAGGGATGTGCGTCAAACCGGCTAGTCCCAGAGCTGCAACGAGATTTCGCCCATTATCGCACACCACCAGGCCGGGCTTGAGGCTCACCGGCAGCAACCACTTGTCGGTCTGTTGTTCTATACCACGCCACAACTCCTGTGCGGCGTGGGGCCTGTCCCCCAAACATATGAGTTTCAGAATGGCCTGCTGACGTTTACCCCGGGCTGTGCTGAAGTTGGTGGTGAAGGTGTGTGGCTGACTGGATGAGCAGGTGGAAGAAGAGGAGGAGGAAGCCGAGAAGGAGGAGGTTGCAACAGGAGGCAAAGAATGTTGCCCTGCGATCCTTGGCGGCGGAAGGACGTGCGCCAAACAGCTCTCCGCTTGGGGCCCAGCTGCCACTACATTTACCCAGTGTGCAGTTAGGGAGATATAGCGTCCCTGGCCGTGCTTACTGGTCCACGTATCTGTGGTTAGGTGGACCTTGCTACAGATGGCGTTGCACAGTGCACACTTGATTTTATCGGATACTTGGTTGTGCAGGGAAGGCACGGCTCTCTTGGAGAAGTAGTGGCGGCTGGGAACAACATACTGTGGGACAGCAAGCGACATGAGCTGTTTGAAGCTGTCTGTGTCCACCAGCCTGAATTACAGCATTTCATAGGCCAGTAGTTTAGAAATGCTGGCATTCAGGGCCAGGGATCGAGGGTGGCTAGGTGGGAATTTACGCTTTCTCTCAAATGTTTGTGAGATGGAGAGCTGAACGCTGCCGTGTGACATGGTTGAGATGCTTGGTGACGGAGGTGGTGGAGTTGGTGGTACATCCCCTGTTTGCTGGGTGGCAGGTGCCAACGTTCCTCCAGAGGCGGAGGAAGAGGCCGAGGCGGCAGCAGCAGAAGAGGCCGAGGGGGCAGCAGCAGAAGAGGCCGAGGCGGCAGCAGCAGAAGAGGTAGCAGGGGGAGCCTGAGTGACTTCCTTGGTTTTAAGGTGTTTACTCCACTGCAGTTCATGCTTTGCATGCAGGTGCCTGGTCATGCAGGTTGTGCTAAGGTTCAGAACGTTAATGCCTCGCTTCAGGCTCTGATGGCACAGCGTGCAAACCACTCGGGTCTTGTCGTCAGCACATTGTTTGAAGAAGTGCCATGCCAGGGAACTCCTTGAAGCTGCCTTTGGGGTGCTCGGTCCCAGATGGCGGCGGTCAGTAGCAGGCGGAGTCTCTTGGCGGCGGGTGTTCTGCTTTTGCCCACTGCTCCCTCTTTTGCTATGCTGTTGGCTCGGTCTCACCACTGCCTCTTCCTCCGAACTGTGAAAGTCAGTGGCATGACCTTCATTCCATGTGGGGTCTAGGACCTCATCGTCCCCTGCATCGTCTTCCACCCAGTCTTCCTACCTGACCTCCTGTTCAGTCTGCACACTGCAGAAAGACGCAGCAGTTGGCACCTGTGTTTCATCATCATCAGAGACGTGCTGAGGTGGTATTCCCATGTCCTCATCATCAGGAAACATAAATGGTTGTGCGGTGGTGATGTGACAGACTGATGGGCTTGGTTTTCAGGCGCCATCTGTGCACTTTCTGCAGAAGACTGGGTGGGAGATAATGTGAACGTGCTGGATCCACTGTCGGCCACCCAATTGACTAATGCCTGTACTTGCTCAGGCCTTACCATCCTTAGAACGGCATTGGGCCCCACCATATATCGCTGTAAATTCTGGCGGCTACTGGGATCTGAGGTAGTTGGTACACTAGGACGTGTGGCTGTGGCAGAATGGCCACGTCCTCTCCCAGCACCAGAGGGTCCACTAACACCACCACAACCATGTCCGTTTCCGCGTCCCTTACTAGATGTTTTCCTCATTGTTATCGTTCACCACAACAACAAAAATATTATTTGGCCCAATGTATTGAATTCAAATTCAGGCCTTTTTTTACAGACACCTAACACGATCTGGCTATCTATTTAGGTACCGTATTGCACTAATACAGGCACAGCAGTAACCACAGATTTAGCTGAATATAAATTTGAGGCCTATTATTTAGGCGCTGGGTGACAGGTATACGTTTACACACAGAATTAGACTGGAAAATGCACAGTAGCGTGTGTGTGAAGTTATTCAGAATGACCCTATGTGCACTTTGAATCTGATATACCCTTTTAGGGATAGATTTAAAATAGCTCTGATACAGCAGAAACCACTAAATTAGGAAATTGCTAAATTGGGAATTGTATTTCAACCCAGACAAAAACTGTGCTTTGACGAACACTAAATAACTTGACCAGCCACACCAGTAACGACAGATTTAACTGGATATAAACTTGAGGCCTAGTATTTAGGTGCTGGGTGACAGGTATACGTTTACTGACAGAATTAGACTGGGATATGGCCAAAAAATAACCACACTATTGATGGTTAAATGCACTTGGTGTGACAGCTTGACCAACCACACTAATGAGGGTTAAATGCACTTGGTGACAGGCGCAGCTTGCCCCTGATGTAGTATATGGCCAAAAAATAAACAGACTATTGCTGGTTAAATGCACTTGGTGTGACAGCTTCATCCTGATGTAGGATTTAGCCAAAAAAACAACCACACCATTGAGGGTTAAATGCACTTGGTGGCAGCTTGTGCTGGCGCACCACAAGACACAAAATGACCGCCGATCACCCCAGAAAAAAGTGACTGAAAAACGCTTCTGGGCAGCCTAAAAACAGTGAGCAATTCAATAGCAGCAGTTCAATCATCCACAGCTGCAGATCGATCTCTGTAATGAAGTCCTTTGGAGGAGTTAATCACTGCCTAATCTCGCCCTAACGTTGCGGCTGCAACCTCTCCCTATACTGATCAGAGCAGAGTGACGTGCGGCGCTACGTGACTCCAGCTTAAATAGAAGCTGGGTCACATGGTGCTCTGGCCAATCACAGCCATGCCAATAGTAGGCATGGCTGTGACGGCCTCTTGCTGCAAGTAGTATGACGCTTGTTGATTGGCTGCTTTGCAGCCTTTCAAAAAGCGCCAAGAAAGCGACGAACACCGAACCCGAACCCGGACTTTTACGAAAATGTTCGGGTCCGTGTCACGGACACCCCAAAATTCGGTACGAACCCGAACTATACAGTTTGGGTTCGCTCATCCCTTTATGCAAGCTTTCCTTCCAGCCCAAATAAAGGATCTAATCATTTGGTTGAATGATTTATAAAATTGTTTAGGCACCGGAATTGGTAGGACTTGTTGGAGGTAGGTCATTCTTGGGATTATGAGTGAGGTTACTATATTTTTCCTGCCGAACCAAGACAACAGGATATTGTTAAGAGAGGAAAGTTGATATTTTATTGAATTTAAGAGTGGAGTATAGTTTAAGCGAAATAAAGAGTCAGGATCAGGACCAATTATGATTCCCAGATACGTGATGTGTGGGGTATCCCAGTTAAAAGCGGAGTTTAACTTAAGTGCTTGTATCATTGATGAGGGAAAGCCAATGTTAAAAACATGGGATTTATGAGTATTAATTTTAAAATTTGAAAGGACACCAAATTGTTTAATTATTCGGTGGATGTGGGGGAAGGCTTAGGCCGGGTTCGTAAACATTATAAGCAGGTCGTCAGCAAAGGCTGCGACCTTATGTTCATATCTTCCCACTCGTATCCCTTGGATTCCCCTCTCTCTCCTGATAGCCTGTAGTAACGATTCCATAACCAAAATGAACAGTAGAGGAGAGAGGGGGCAACTCTGCCTAGTCCCATTATGTATAGCAAAGGGAGAGGATAGAGAACTATTGATAATTACAGAAGCTGATGCATTTGTATATAAAGAGAAAACTGCATTTAGAAATCAGATTGGTATACCAAATGTAGATAGTACCTTGCACATGAAGTCCCGATTCACTCTGTCAAATGCCTTCTCGGCATCCGTGCTGAGAAGAATCAGAGGAATTTTTGATTTCTTTGCGTAGTAAATGCAATTTAAGACTTTGGAGGTATTGTCCTTTCCTTACATACCCCTTACCAAACTTACTTGATTTTTTAATCAAGGAAGGGAGAAAAGTAGATAAGCGTGTGGCCAATAACTTGGCAAAAAATTTTAAGTCCAGATTTAGCAGGGAAATAGTTCTAACTGTGATAATTACCGTCCTATCTTTCCCATCTTTGTGAATCAGAGATATATGGGCCTTAGTCGTACCTGTAGACATGTTAGAGCCGGATAAAGAGCTGTTACACACTTCAAGTAGATAGGGGCTTAATATCTTAGATAGTGATCGGTAATATGAGGCTGGGAGGCCGTCAGGGCCTGGGCATTTCCCTCTAGGTAACTGTTTGATAGTGTCCCCTCTTGTAAAGTAAAGGGGGCTTCCAGCAGTTGTGCCTGTTGTTTGTATAGGGCAGGGAGAGACAAGGAATGTAGAAAGGACTGTTATAGACTCATTAGGTGGAAAGGGATATAGTACATTTGTTTCTGGATCTTTTAGATTATATAAGGAATGGTAGAATTCTCTGAATTGAACTGCAATGTCAGCGGTGGAGTAGACTAAACCGCCACTAGAAGTTTTAATCTGATGAATGTAATTATGAGCTTTCTTTTGTTTTATATGTTGCATCATAAATTTAGACACTCTGTTGCCGTGAGCATAGTACTTGAATTGTGCTTGCAAGTAATATTTTGCTGAGGCATTATTTAGGATCTTTTTTATGGCTTCCCTTGCTTCAGTTAGTTCTGAGAGGTGAGATTCCAACAGAGATTGTTTGTTTGTGTAGGGATTTCAAGTTTTTGAATTTTGACTAGTAAGGAGTCCACAAGAGCTTTCCTGGCTTTCCTGGCTCTAGCTCCCATAGAAATAAAGTGACCTCTCATAAAGGCTTTATGAGCGTCCCACAGAACTTGACAAGAAGTGACTGATTTATAATTAAAGGAAAAATATTCCTTCAAAGCTTTTTGTGTTTGGATTAAGGGGTCACCTGGAGCAATTAATTGCTCATTTAGACGCCACCTAAAGGGATAAGGTTCTAAAGTGGGGGCAGACAGTGTCAAAAAGACCGGGGAGTGATCCGAAAGATGCATAGTACCAATGCTGGCCAGGCTGCCAAACTGGAGATGTTCTTTTGATATGAATAGGTAATCCAACCTGTGATAAGACCCGTCTACATGAGAGAAAAAAGAATAATCTCGTTCTTTAGGATTAAGAAGTCTCCAGACATCACAGACAGACCAATTGTGCAAGGTTTTCTTGAGACGTCTGAGCACATTGGTTGCTATTGTTCACTTTTTAGAGGTGGAGTCAATATGTGGCTAAAGCGTTAGATTAAGATCTCCTCCCAATATCACTACTCCTTCCCTGTAGGGTTCCAATAGAGTTAGAACTTCTATAATCCATGAAGCCTGGCCAACATTGGGGGCATAAAGATTAATAAAGGTATAAATTTGGTTAGCTACAAAACCATTAAGTAACATATATCTCCCCTCATGATCTTAAGTATGGTAGATATATGTGAATGGAAGGTGTTTCCTGATCCCTATGCTTACACCCCTGGAGGCTGAGGACCCTGAACCACAGTGGTACCATTCTGCAAATAATGAGTTGTTAAGGTTTGGATATTTATCAAATTTAAAGTGGGTCTCTTGAAGAAAGATGATCGAACACTTTTCCTTTTTTAAGTAGGAGAAAATTTGGCTGCGTTTAGAGGGGGAGTTAAATCCCTTCACGTTGAAGGATGCTATGCAAAGGTCAGCCATTATTCAAGGTGAAGAGAGGGATGTTCAAATTAAATGAGAACAGTAAACTCAATGTGTGAGGTAATAGGCAGTAGTGTTGAGCGCGAATATTCGAATTGCGAATTTTTTTATCGAATATCGCAATTTCGAGATTTCGCAAATATTTAGAATATCGTTCTATATATTCGCGAATTCGAATATTAGTTTTTATTTTATTTTTATTATTATATTTTTTTCTTTCCCACTTCTCTAAAGTTGTTCTTACCTGTCCTTTGGATTCCTGGCTTCCTGTCTGCTCCAGTCAGTGGCGTTTTCAACTTACTGCTATATTCCATATTAGCTAAATTACAATCTAATCTATATGTGTATTTTACGAAATTTTGCAAATTGCGATGCGAGTAATATAACACGAAATAATCGCATGAAGATTTCAATTTAGCACTGCTATATTCCATATTCTAGCCTAATATGGAATATAGCTGTGCTAAGTTAGCACTGCTATATTCCATACTAGGCTAGAATATGGAATATAGCAGTGCTAAGTTGAAATCTTCATGCGATTATTTCGTGTTATATTACTCGCATCGCAATTTCGACTTTTGCAAATGTTCTTAATATTGCTCTAACTTCGTCTTTTAGAATATTACGAATATTCTAAAAGACGAAGTTAGAGCAATATTACGAAATTTCGTAAAATACACATAGATTGTATTTAAGCTAATATACTGCTATAGTAATATTTTTTAATAGTGTACATATTTTACAAAACTTAAGTTCAGAAGAGGCAAAAAGAATTAGAGGCAAAAAAAGGGATTATAGCACTATATTAGCTAAATTACAATCTATATGTGTATTTTACGAAATTTCGTAATATTGCTCTAACTTCGTCTTTTAGAATATTCGTAATATTCTAAGAGACGAAGTTAGAGCAAATCACGAAATTTCGTAAAATACACATATTAGCCTAGCCATAGTCAATTAGCATAGGAACGTTGCCTTATACTATCAAGATAAATAATCGCAATACGCGAAAAAAAAATTCGTATATTATTCGCGATAATTGGAATAATTACGAATACTCGATTTCGACGAATATAACACGAATATTCATTCGAATATTCGCGAAATATCGCGAAATCGAATATGGCACCTCCCGCTCATCACTAATAGGCAGAGGGAAAATAGAGAAAAGTAACACTCCATAAGCGAAGCAGCAGGATGTTTCATAGTTTTCGGATAGGATCGTAGGTCATGCTTACGATATAAAGTACCTGACTGAAAAATAAAAACAAAATTAAAAATAAGAAGCAATTAACAATATGAACAGTACAATGATATGTATATAACATTTTAGCAGAGCTAGGAGACTCTCCAGATTCCAGGGGGGGGGAAGGTGTATTCTTCCGGAATATCCCTCCATAGGACCAATTATACCAGACAGTATTACTGCTATAAGACAGAGTATTAACCCTCTCCCAACAACTAGCAAATAAGGGTAACAAAAAGGAAGTTTTAGGTTGAGACATAATGAAAGTAGTAGTACATAATCGCAGCGAACATCGGTTAAGCATTTTCCTCTAACCTAAAGATCGCAATTGAATCCGCACCTGCAGGGGAGCAGCATAACTTAGCAACAAAACAGGAAAACTTATTCGGGTGAAACTGCCCGATCCTAGGAGCGGTCACTGACATAATGGCAGTATAGATTCATGCAATTATATATTTATCGACGATCCTGATCTTATCAAATAATCGTATCGGACATCGGTTAAAGCATTTCCCTCTAACGTAAAGTTTGCAATTGAGTCTACACATAGAGACAGTAGAGATTCATGCAATTATGTACTTATCGACAGTCCAGATCTTCACTTGTCAATAAGTGGAAGCCTCCTCGGGGTGGAGTTGTTCGATCTTCTTCCCCTTTGCGGTTTGGGAGTATGGGGAGGTTCCCAATGTACGAAAGTTGGTAAACAGGAAGGGCAGTTGCGCTCTGGAGCATGTCCCAGTTATCGATCTTCAGCGGCTGGATCTGAAGTTGAGCATAAATCTTCTCCAGGTCTCTGGGGGAGGAAATGAAGAGGCCACGGCCTTCAAGGGAGAAGGAAAGACCGAAGGGAACGGACCATCAATATAAAATCTTCTGAGAACCTAGCCAATCCGTAAGTGGCTTCAGCGCTCTGCGTTTTCGAAGAGTAGATTGTGCTAAGTCCTGAAAAATCGCAATTTTGTTACCTTCCCATAACAGCGACGGGTGGTTCCTAGCGCTGGAAAGAACCGCTTCCTTGACCAGAAAGTGGAGAAATTTACAAATAACATCCTGTGGGGGTTCGTTCGGTTGCGGTTTGGGCCTTAGTGCTCTATGAGCCCTCTCAATGGCAATTCTGTGCGCTGTGCGCTGTCCTCTTTCTGATGAGTAGTGATCTTTTGTTGATTGTCTTCCAGGGTCTCCACTCTGGATCCTATGTGGCGACTGTCACCCCTGATAGCAGCTAGTTCCGAGCTGAGGGGTTCAAGGCTTGGATATCGTTAAGGCGTCTGGGCTCAGGGAGATTTCCCTACCTCTTTCAGCGCCATTAGAAGCGCCATTTTAGATTCTCCTGCCAAGCATGCAGCGGCAGCCTTTTGAATTAATTTGTCAATTTCTCCGGGCTGAATTGTCGCTTTAGCAGGACCGGAGTTATCTGTGTTCTTTTGTCCTCTGATTTTGACCATTTTTAGTCTGATAAGCTGATAATAAGAGGCTGTGAAGGATAATCAAATAGCGGAGCGACGCTTCACACAGCCATCCACTCTCCGCGTAGGCTCCGCCCCCCAAATGGGTGTTTTTTTTAATACCAGAATAGAACAGCAATATCTAAAGTGTGCATCTCACACATACAGATGCAGACAAGGCCGCTCTAAAATTGAAAATTTTGCCCAAAAAGGGTGTTTTTTTTATAACAGACTATGACTGCAGTATATAACGCTTATATTTCAGACTGACAGATGCAGGAAATGCTGTAAAATTGAGTATTTTGCCCAAAAAGGGTATTTTTTAAAACTCAGAAAATTATAGCTGTATTTCTAAAAATTTGACTAAATTGACTAATGTGGCAGAGGCGCCAGATGGAGGTTATTGCCAGAAATTGGTGTTTCTTAAAATCCAGAAAATTATTGAAGTTTTTCAAGCTTGTTATAACAATCACAGATCTAGCAAAGACTGCAATATTAAGTTCTTTGCCCCAAAAGGCTTTTTTTTTTTTTTTTTTATAACAGAATATGACAGCAGTATATAATGCTTGTATTTCACACTGACAGATGCAGGCAAGGCCACAAATTTGGTATTTTGCCCAAAATGGGTGTTTTTTTTTTTTTAAATAACAGAATAGCACAGCAGTATCTAAAGTGTGTATCTCACACTGACAGATGCAGACAAAGCCGCTAATTTTGTATTTTGCCCAAAAAGGGTGTTTATTTAATAACCGAATATGAGAGCAGTATATAACGCTTGAATTTCACACGTACAGATGCAGACAAGGCCGCAAATTAAGTATTTTGCCCAAAATGGGTGTTTTTTGAATAACAGAATATGACAGCAGTATATAATGCTTGAATTTCACACATACCGATGCATCAAGGGCTGTAAAAATTAGTATTTTGCCCAAAAAGGGTGTTTTTAAAACCCAGAAAATTATTGCTGTATTTCTAGCTTAAATTGCACACCGACAAATGCTGCATCTGTTACCTGTCCTATTGTTGTCTGTTTTGCGGACAAGAATATGCAGTTATTGAAATGGCTGTCTGTGTATTTACGCTAATTGCATAACGCTCAGGGAAGCCTTATGGGTTTTTCAGATACATCATTTACGCGCCATGCAAAACACACAATGGTCATGTGCATGTAGCCTAAGGCCCCTTTCACACGATCGTATGCCCTCCGAGACATACGGTCCATGAGCATGCCATATGTCCCAGAGCGGCATACAACGTGCGCCCGGAGAGTGCGCAGCATCATAGGTTACTATGCCAATAATGTATATTAACCATAGGTTACTATTGATGCTGTGTACATCGGCCACCCGCGGGACGATTATCCTGCACTCATATGAACACAGGACTATAGTCCCACAAGCGGACGATGCGGAGAGTATCATAGTAACCTCTGCTGCTGTGCGCTCCCATGTGCACAATGTATGCCGCTCCGGGACATATGGCATACTCATGGATCATATGTCTCGAAGGGCATACGGTCGTGTGCAAGTGGCGTAAGTGTCTAAAGTAGCTAAAAAATATGAACTACCAAAAAAAATAACATTAAATTGTATCCGAACTATCTCTAATCCAAAAACACTATAATGACCATAAACATGTGTAACTTCTGGATTCTTATGTAAATCTGAAGTGTTTATACACCTACTCCACACAATGCACTAACTGTCTGCTAAACTAAATTGCATTAATATTTTCTTTTCTTTTAAACATACAGTAATCTATACATGCCATCAACGAATGGACGAGTACCAGAAGGAGCATCTAAAGGATCAATTGGCTCTCCATAAGCTGCTGCGGCGGGTTTCAAAGAAGGTTCGGAGTATGGATAAGAGGAACAATCAAATAATGAAAGATATAGTGGATTTCCATGACAAACTAACAAAGTAGCCAGAAAGGACAGTTATTGTTAAAATGTTGTAAATTGTTATTGCTAAAATGTTATTAAAAATATTTTTCTGCCACAGACTTGATGTGCCTGAAAGTTCTAGCAGTCGGAGGATAGCATCGTGTCGCGTGTAGCTAATTTTGTACTTCTTTTTCTTGTTGTTTAAAAAAATAATTATTTATTAAAACTAAAGTTTTAGAAAGTCAAATAGTGTATTTTTTTTTTCATGTTAGCCCATTCCTGCTACACACTTACTACATGATGCTGTCAGAGGTGTCTTGGTTTATTTTTGGTGTTGTCCTGGTCTGGTGGGGCCCATTCCTGGGGACAAATTCCTGCTGCACACTTCGAACCTGCTGCTGGCTGTAGTGCTGAGTTAGGCCGAGCTATGTGTAGGCCTCATACTGAACCCTTAACATCTACCTGCTTCTGTCCTGACCCTGATGACTATGTGTGGGCCTTTTACTCCACCGTTACCAATACTTACTGTTGTAGGTCCTGACACTGCTGAGTTATGGGTGGGCCGTATACTACAGTGTTACCATGTACCTAATGCTGTCTGTTCTGTGTCTGTCCTGACCTTGGAATAAAGGGGCCTTACAACAAACTTATAAAATTGCACCGTAACATGACATTATAAAAAAAGAAGTTGAGTAAATATGAATATCACACTCCAATTTCAATGCAGAAAGGTAGTACTTTTACTAGAATAGGCAACTTCACAATATGATGTGACGTTTCGGTCCAAACGTGACCTTTATCAAACACAGGTGGCCAGGTGGAGAAGCGCATAGTGAGCAGAAAAGATAGGTGGAAAACTTCAGCCCAGAAAATCCGCTTCTCCACCTGACAACCTGTGTTCGATAAAGGTCACGTTTGGACCGAAACGTCACATCATATTGTGAAGTTGCCTATTCTAATAAAAGAACTACCTTTCTGCATTGAAATTGGAGTGCGATTGTCATATTTACTCAACTTTGTCTGAACGGGAGGCCACGACAACCTGCACCCTATCACACAGAAAACTAGAGTGCCGTGCCGTTCTCAAAACAAATTTAAAAAAACGAAAGCACGCGTTATTAAACTGAAAAAAGTTATTTATAACAAAAATAAGAAAACATATGTAGTCCATTTTTTGTAATTGGAGAAGGTGCTTTTCCTCTATTTCCCGCACCTTCTTATTGACGCGATGCTGCAATTTTTTGAGTTCCACCATGTCATTTATTATTTCTTTTGTAATTTCTTCTAAGTGCTTTATGCACTTGTTCACTGCTGGAAAAAAAAAATATATATATATTTTTATTTCAATTAGGGTTACTTACAAGACAATTAGTGCATTGTGTGTAGTATGTGTTTAAACACTGCCTATTTACATCTAAATACAATAACTATAGATACTTACGCTAATTATATTTTGGTTTGCTTAGTGATAGTTCGGATAGAGTATAATGTTATTTATTTGGTTAGTTAATAGTTTTTCGGTAGTTTACAGAGTATGTAGCATTTTTTTTTATTTGTTTTAATATTACACTAGTTTCTGTTGTCCCCTCATTGTTGCCACTTTTAACCACTTCATGGCCGGCCATTAAGAGTAGGCCTCAGCGGGACGTGACTTGATGAAGAGGGACAGTCTATTACGGACCAACAGACACCCTGCCCCCAGGCATAAATGTTTGTGAACCGGGGTGCAAATGCTGCTCAGTTAAACAGGCAGCCATGTTAACTAAGGGCTGCTATTTTTTTGATTCATTACACATGTGCATTGCAGCTCCGGAGATGCAGGGTGGTGGGGGGATCGTGGGATGCTTGTGAATATGTTATGTATACCAAATTATAGTCATGTGTGCACATATTTACCCTCCCAGTGGGGGGTGTAGACCACCTCTTCCTCCTCCTCTTTTGGAGCTGGGGGGGCAGAATTTGGTGGCTAGGAAGGTCCGGCCTCCTCCTCTGTCTCAACTTCCTTTGTCTCGCAAACATCTGGGGGGGGAAGTGGCCTCAACATTTTCTCCCTCCGCCTGCTCCTTGGAAGTTCAGGCCTCCTCCTCTGTCTCAACTTCCTTTGTCTCACAAACATCTGGGGGGGAAGTGGCCTCAACATTTTCTCCCTCCGCCTGCTCCTTGGAAGTTCCGGCCTCCTCCTGTCTCAACTTCCTCTGTCTCGCAAACATCTGGAGGGGAAGTGGCCTCAACATTTTCTCCCTCCACCTGGTCCTCACACTTTTTTTTTTTTGGTGGCATACGAAGGTAACGGGTTGACCTGTAATAATGACACAATGTTAAGAATTTAGACAAACAACTCAGAAATCATAACAAAAGTAAAGATCAAGAAATTCCTATATGGAAGAATCTGCATGGGATTATGGAATTATACCAATAGTGGATTTGCCTCATTTTGTTTGTACAAAAACTATGTTATAGATGGGTAGAACTAGTCTAAGTTACAAGGTAGGATGAGGTAACATGGGATTTGTTAGAAAGGTGTCCTATAGGGTATTGTGACTGGGTAATGGATGTTTAGGGAACAGTTCGTAAATTAGATACAGGGTTATTGGATGGTGTTATGTTGGGTATATATTTTTTTGTGGCTGCCAGCGTTATACTGTCTGCCAAGCTGCATTTTAAAGATCTGCTGCCAGCCCGCCCTCCCTCCCTCTTGATTTAGTTGTCAGGGTCAGTTAAAGTCTCCCCTTTAACTGTGACTTTGATGGTGACCGCCCCTTTAACAGTGACGTTGATGGTAACCGCCCCTTTAACAGTGACGTTGATGGTAACCGCCCCTTTAACAGTGACCTTCATGGTGACCAGCCTTTTAACAGTGACTTTCACTTAACTGTGAACTCCACAGTACCTGTCAGTTGGCAGTTAGGATTTAACCTGTTGGGGACATACAGTATGACATACCGGTACTTCATGATGTCCTGGCACTTAAGGAAACATGACGTACCGGTACATCACATGTAGTTTCGATCACCGTCGCGCGGCGGGTGGTGATTGGAACTGGGTTCCTGCTAAAATCAATCAGCAGGCACCCTGGGACAATGTGGGGGGTCCTGTGTCAATTCAGAACTGCGGTTTGCGGCGTTTCCGGGTGGTTACGGTGGCGAGTGCAGTGGCTATCGCGTCCCAGTGCTGCTGTGACAGGGACCCGATAGCAGGGAAGACAGCGCAATGCCTTTCTTAGGCATCGGGGCTGCCTTCCGGTGAGGAGCCTTTGAGATCCAGCCCCCTGGATCTCACAGGCAGGAAGATGTATGAGTAATACACACTGTATTGCTCATACAGCCAATGCATTCCAATAGAGAAGTAATGGAATGCATTGTAAAGGGGATCAGACCCCCAAAAGTTGAAGTTCCAAAGTGGGACAAAAAATAAAGCTTAAGAAAAAAGTTTTACCCCGCAAAAATTAAGTTTCAAGTATAAAAAAGGGCATTTTCCCAAAATAAAGTTAAAAAAAAACTAGTAAAAAGTTGGAAAAAAAATATTAGGTATCGCCGCCCCTACCTGAGACAATCGCCCAAAAAAATAAATAAAACTATGGCTCAAACATCATTTTTTTTGTTTGAAAAAAGCTGTTATTGTGTAAAACTTACATAAATAAAAAAGTATACATATTTGGTATCGCCGCGTTCATATCAACGAGCTCTATAAAAATATCACATGACCTAACCTCTCAGATGAACACCGGAAAAAAATAAAAATAAAAACTGTGCTAAATAAACCATTTTTGTCACCTTACATCATGAAAAAGTGTAATAGCAAGCGATTAAAAAGTCATATACACCCTAAAATAGTGCCTATTAAACCGTCATCTTATCCCACAAGAAATGAGACCCTACCTAAGATAATAGCCCAAAAACTGAAAAAACTATGGCTCTCAGAATATGGAGACACTAAAACATGATTTTTCTTTGTTTCAAAAATTATATTATTGTGTAAAACTTACATAAATTAAAAAAAAAGTATACATATTAGGTATCACCACGTTCGTATCAACCGGCTCTATAAAAATATCACATGACCTCACCTCTCAGATGAACACCGTAAAAAATGTAAATTAAAATCTGTGCTAAATAAACAATTTTTTGTCACCTTACATCACAAAAAGTGTAATAGCAAGCGATCAAAAAGTCACACGCACCCCAAAATAAGTATACATATTAGGTATCGCCGTATCCATGACAACCTGGTTTAAAGAAATATCACATGATCTAACTTAGAGATAAAAATTGTGGTTTGTTGAACCCTTTTTCTGCGGCGCTGAAACAGGAGGCAAGATCTTATAGAATATTTTTAAAAAGTAAAATAGCTTATTTATTCTTTTTGTCAACGCGTTTCAAGGGCTCATAGCCCTCTTCGTCAGGACAATAAAAGCCTATGCTTTTATTGTCCTGACGAAGAGGGCTGTGAGCCCTTGAAACACGTTGACAAAAAGAATAAATAAGCTATTTTACTTTTTAAAAATATTCTATAAGATCTTGCCTCCTGTTTCAGCGCCACAGAAAAAGGGTTCAACAAACCACCATTTTTATCTCTTTACTTATTTCTCGTGCCACTTCTGGGGCAGAGAAAAAGGAACCTTTGGCAGCAGTACAGGACCCCGCTTGCTGGACGGGATAATACCAGCAAAAGCCTTTCATAGTTGTTGTGGCTCCACACAACGACATACGGTAAGCGCTTCTTGTATAGAGTGCAAAAAGACCATATATACAGCCACACACACGAGGCGCGGCCTCCTGTCTCTCTTTCTCTCCCTTTCTTCTATGATCTAACTTGTCAGATGAATGTTGCAAATAACAAAAAATAAAAACGATTCCAAAACAGCTATTTCTTGTTATTTTGCCTCACAGAAAGTATAATATAGAGCAACCAAAAATCATATGTACCCTAAACTAGTACCAACAATACTGACACCCTATCCTGTAGTTTTTAAAATGGGGCCACTTTTTTGGAGTTTCTACTCTAGAGGTGCATCAGGTGGGGTTCAAATGGGACATGGTGTCAAAAAAACCAGTCCAGCAAAATCTGCCTTCCAAAAACCGTATGCATTCCTTTCCTTCTGCGCACTGTGCCCGTACAGCTGTTTACGACCACATATTGGGTGTTTCTGTAAACTACAGAATCAGGGCCATAAATATTGAGTTTTGTTTGGCTGTTAACCCTTGCTTTGTAACTGGGAAA
This sequence comes from Bufo gargarizans, assembly GCF_014858855.1. NCBI lineage: Eukaryota > Metazoa > Chordata > Amphibia > Anura > Bufonidae > Bufo > Bufo gargarizans. The sequence continues at coordinate 25,892,148 of NC_058080.1, read as the reverse complement.
AATGAATTAAAATGGAAAATTTGCCCAAAAAAATTCAATTCTGAAATTTCATCTCCATTTGCCAATAACTCTTGTGGAACTACTAAAGGGTTAACAACATTTGTAAAATCAGTTTTGAATACCTTGAGGGGTGTAGTTTCTTAGATGGGGTCACTTTTTTGGAGTTTCTACTCTAGAGTTGCATCAGGGGGGCTTCAAATGGGACATGGTGTCAAAGAAAACAGTCCAGCAAAACCTGCCTTCCAAAAACCGTATGGCATTCGTTTCCTTCTGCACCCTGCTATGTGCCCGTACAGCGGTTTACGACCACATATGGGGTGTTTCTGTAAACTTCAGAATCAGGGCCATAAATATTGAGTTTGGTTTGGCTGTTAACACTTGCTTTGTAACCGGATAAAAATTATTAAAATGGAAAATCTGCCCAAAAAGTGAAATTTTCCATCTCTATTTTCCATTAATTCTTGTGGCACACCTAAAAGGTTAACAACGTTTGTAAAATATGTTTTGAATACACTGAGGGGTGTAGTTTATAGAATGGGGTCATTTTGGGGTGGTTTCTATTATGTAAGCCTCACAAAGTGACTTCAAACCTGAACTGGTCCCTAAAAATTAAGTTTTTGAAAATTTCAGAAAAACTTCAAGATTTGCTTCTAAACTTCTAAGCCTTGTAACATCCATAAAAAAAATATAATTCCCAAAATGATCCAAACATGAAGTAGACATATGGGGAATGTAAAGTAATAACTATTTTTGCAGGTATTACTATGTATTATAGAAGTAGAGAAATTGAAACTTGGAAATTTGCAATTTATTTATTTTTTTTAATGGTAAATTTGCAATTTTTTTTATAAATAAAAATGATTTTTTTTTTTTACCAGGTTGTCACGGACACTGCAATACCTAATATGTATACTTTTTTTTTATTTATGTAAGTTTTACACAATGATTTCATTTTTGAAGCAAAAAAAACGTTTTAGTGTTTCCATAGTCTGAGAGCCATAATTTTTTTCAGTTTTTGGGCGATTATCTTGGGTAGTGTATGATTTTTGCGGGAGGAGTTGACGGTTTTATTGGCACTATTTTGGGGTGCGTGTGACTTTTTGATCGCTTGCTATCACACTTTTTGTGATGTAAGGTGACAAAAAAAGGTTTATTTATTTTTTATTTTTTTACGGTGTTCATCTGAGGGTTTAGGTCATGTGATATTTTTATAGATTTGGTCGATACAGACCCGGCGATACCTAATATGTATACTTTTTTTATTTATGTAAGTTTTACACAATAACAGCTTTTTTCGAACCAAAAAAATGATGTTTTTGTGTCTTCATAGTCTGAGCCATATTTTTATTTTATTTTTTGAGCGATTGTCTCAGGTAAGGGCTTATTTTTTGCGGGATGAGATGACGGTTAGATTGGTACTATTTTGGTGGGCAAACACCTTTTGATCGCTTGCTGTTGTACTTTTTGTGATGTAAGGTGACAAAATTATTTTTATTTAGCACCGTTTTTATTTTTTACGGTGTTCATCTGAGGGGTTAGGTCATGTTATATGTTTATAGAGCCGGTCAATACGGACACGGCAATATCTAATATGTATACTTCTTTATTTCTTCTTATTTTTTACCAATTTTTTTTTACTTTATTTGGGGGAAATTTAGTTTTAGTTTATTTTTACTTAAAACTTTTAATTTTTTGGGGGGAAAACGTTATTTTTTCAATTCCCATTCCAATACTTCTGTAAAAACAGTGATCTCCACATTTCCTGCAGCTTTAAGCAGTAAAAAAAAAAAAAGTCTTGGTTGTTATGAAAACCTGGAGTAAAACTGTGTTTATAGCAGTTGGGATTTGAAGAGAAAGACTTGCAGGCTTGTATTGGTGGGGGGGGCTAACTTTTTGGGAATATCTCAGGAATGGTACGCCCTAGAGAGCTGAGACCCGTTCTAAAACCTTCCCGGACACCTGATGTACCTGTGTGCCAAATTTGGTGAAGATCGGTCGTTTGGTCGCGCATAAAGAATGTCCAGACTGACGTCTAGACAGACAGCTCATTTATATATATATACACACAATGAAAGTCCGCAGCACTCCTTGAAAAATAAAATGTGCTCTTTATTCACAAATATCAAGTGAATTGATATGTGTGAATAAAGAGCAAATTTTATTTTTCAAGGAGTGCTGTGGACTTTCATTGTCTGTCTTCCGTCCTGAATGGAGGGATCACCGCGGGCACCCTACACCGCAAAAGTTTCAAAGGGAGTGCTGCCAGACTTTTTTCATGGATATATATATAATCTTGAATCCCATGCAAATTGTGTGGGGGACGTATGTAATGGTCGGGGACTTTGACCTGAATACTGAATGAAGTTTGCAGTTTATGTAGATATAAACAAAAAGACCTATATATATTTATGTGTGTGAAACGTATGAAATCATCTGGTGACATCATACATCAGTACCGCGCTGTGTGTATAACTATATATATACAATCTCAGCGAGGTAGAGATGTATGATGTAACCGGAAGATTTTGTACATGTCACACCAGGTATTAAGTAATCATTTGAAAAGGGGTGAAACACGGATGTAGTAGAGGTAACACACACGCTTTATGAGACGTGTTATGTAAACGTATTGCAATTAAATACGTTAAGATATTTTATAAAATGGCTTTTGTTTCAAGATTACGGGATGAGTTCAGAAATTAAGAGGTTGTGTGTTAACCCTACTACATCTGTACGGATTAGCAGCATAACTGAATATATACATTACTGAGTGTTGTAGAGAGAAATACAAAATTCATGTAAGCATTGTACCTGGGCATAATCGCCTACTATACTCTTCGACCCGATCTGGGTGTAGGCGTTTGAGGTCACAATACTTTTTTTGAATGGCCTTGTGGTCTTGCCATATGCCGCTTTTTAATTTTAATTCCGCCCGGACAGACCGTACAATGGCCTCTTTTTCAACCCTTTTCCGGGTCCATGGATAGCCCCTTTCCAGAAAGCGCTGAGCGATAAAGATGAAAGCATATAATCACTATTTTTTTATTATACAAATATTTAAAGAAATATCCAAAAAAAAAGCAAAAAGTAGTTACGTCTTTAAAGGGGAAATATTAGATTTAAAGTTACCGTTATAAGATCGGATTGTATTGCGATTATATGTGTGTGAGGTCTGAGCAATCAGATATTGGCCAGCTAAGCTGCAATGTACCTGTCTAGTTAAGCGACGGTACGGTATTGGGTGTACTGCTGGTTCGCCTCCCCGTGGTGCACCCTGGGTAACGCTAAATGAACCAGCAAATACCTTTGGTCCGACAAAAAAAGCTCATGGACATAAATTTAAATCTATATATATTGTGTGTATGGTATATAGTCTGTGGTATATATTGCATGGCAGGAAAATGGGCGTGTTATGTGCATGTGATAGATATTTATCTGTTGTCCATACATACATGCTACTGACATAGTGCTGCGAAGTAACAAGAATACTCAGTGCACCAATCAGTAGTATGTACTATTAGGGGGGGCGGGCAGTGGAGGAAAAAAATAAAATAAAAATTTGTATCAATGTAGTTCTTATTCGCATACACGAATATTTAGCAACACTCAATCTACATATAAATAATTTAGACGTAGATCGAGTGTTGCTAAATATTGTTCTGCCATGCATGCAATATGAAATAACATACAGTGCTGTAATACAATATTACTTACTGTAAGAAGAACTTCTTCTTTTTGAAATCGAATTCAAACCATTTTCAATCGCCAATTTAATTTCAGGCAGACTGCCAAACTCCACTGGTAGCAAAAGTGAAACCGAAACCAGGGCACATGACACGTGTCACGTTTACGTCACTCATAAGATCGCATCCTCATGCGATCATTCATAACTTCACGATTTTATCTCAAGAAACGGAGGCTTTGATTGCTTTAACCCTTCCTTTACTGTACCACACAGCAGCAAAGAAAAAAGGAACATAACTATAAAAATGAGGTAATAGCCCCCTCCCCATAGTCCCAGTATAAAGAGACCTCCCCCAATTAGATCTTACTCTTTTTTTTTTTGCTGCTGCCACCTCAGCTAAGTATTACTCTCATGCTCTTTCTTCAGGCTTTTGTGTTCTCATTGTCAAGCTAATTGCCTTATTTTTTATGGGAGTGCTTTTTCCCTGCCATCTTCCTGTGTTTTTCCCTACATTGCTTGGGTACCTGCTGTTTCTTGTATCCTATCATTTATATATTTGTCCATATATATATATATATATATATATATATATATTTGCCCTGTCTCCTACTATACCGGGGGGCTATTTATTTACTTTCCCAGCATTTTTCAGTACGTGCCTCCCACCGCCGCCTGTGGGGGGTTTTCTTCCTACAAGTCGCCGTGCTCACTCACCGCCTCCTCCGCTTCGGCACCATTTCCTCTCCGGGGCTTCATCTTCTTCCCCTGTTCGGCTCTGCACCCGAGATCTTGCGACCTTTTGCGGGATCTCGGGCGCTATCTTAAGTTTTCAGCACACTGTCCTTTGCCGCCCTCTTTTCATGCATCGGCCGCACCACTGAGTGTGTATTCAGCGAGCAGCCCCACATTGCAGTCTCTCAGCTCCCGGTCTTTTTCTTTTTTAGGGTGACTAACCCTTTGTCAGGTACAGCCCATCATGTCCTCTGCAGCCCCCATAGGCCCTTTACACCAGCCCTAGTGATGCAGGAAATTCCTGCTCAGGAGACCAACCCCCCTCCTTCTAGGCAGGGGGTCTTGTCTGCATCTATGGGTATATCACCTGTCTCTTCTGAGGCACAGGCCATAGCCCTTCAGCAGTCAATATCCAATGCTATCATGACTGCCATGGGCTCCATGTCCTCAGTGCTGACGCATTCCATATCCCAAGTGCTTATTGCCAACCCGCCCACTGGCCAGAGCTCCAATCCACCTCCTTTGCCGGTCCCAGATGCCTCCAGAATTAATAGCATTGATGGCCATGTCCCATCCCATGACGGCGCACCTAGGTCGCGCAAACGAGCCTGTCCGCGCTAGGCAGAACGCGCCCGGTTTTGGAAATCGCCTCGATCGCAGCCCGAGGCTGATTCTGACTCATGTGTAGAGTCTGAGGAGGAGGGTATGGATTTGGCAGCTGACCCAGTTGCGTCAGGTTTTGATGCCCCTCGGTCGCTATGACCTAGTACTTCCAAGTCGGCAACGACTTTGGGTTCACCCACTACCCTTATGTACCCAATGGGTGAGCCTTTATTTGATCCAGACTCCCTCCACCACCCTAGGTCAGCGGAATGGCTTCCGGCTACCCATGTGGCCAGTTATCTAGAGGCCATGGTCCGTAAGCATCTTAGCAAGAGACACGGAATACGCTAGGTGCCGAGTGCCCACGACCGGCTATCCCGAATAAGGTCTGTGAGACGCCTGTGGTGAACCCTAAGATGGTCCAGTTTTTATCAAAATCGGGTTTTAGTCCCCGTAGAGGTCTGGATTCGGCTCTGCGAGCCTGCCAAGACAAATTTCTGGATATTTTGGGGCCGCTAGCAAAGCTCTTTGATCTGGCAGAGTCTGCCAAGACAGAAGGACAACAGGTCGACCCGGAGGAACTCCGAGGTTGGGTCCAAAGAGCTATTTGCATGGCAGCAAATGCAAACACATCGCTTGCCATTGAGCGGTGCAAGCCCATTTTCATTAAAATAGAGCCAAAACTAGCCAATATGGCCCTGACGGAATCGGGAAAGGAGGCTCAGGGGTTTCTCTTCGGAGACCCATTTATAAAGGACCTCGGAAAAGTTGTAGGAACCTTCACCGCCCTAGAAAAAGCGCAAGCATCCATGTGCAGTGTCTTCCACGGTAGGGTTTCCTCCAGGGCCGGCAGTGCAAGGGGCCATCTGTCCGGCCGGTCATCCTTTCAGACCCGGGGCTCGGGTCGAGGCTCCTTCTCCTACCAGACTTCAGGTCAGGATCCAAGGCACCAGCCATCCTTCCTCCCATCCCGTGGTATTTCAGGAAGAGCGAGAGCCTACAGAGGAAGCCCGAATCTCAGGCGTCCCTTCGGCAAGTCTTCAACCTCATCCCCTTTCTTCAGCCAGTTGTCTAGGGGGCAGACTCCAGCTTTCTCATGTCTGGGCCACCATCACCACCAACCCATGGGTTTTAGCCACGGTTCGGGGCTTTCACATAGACCTCGTGGATGTTCCTTTAGTCGTGCCCCCTCCACACTCCATGATCCAGTCCCAATCTGTGCAATCCCTCATCGACGAGGAATTGGAAGCTTTATACCAAAAGGGAGCCGTGGAGCGGGCCCCTCATGCTCGAGGATGTGTGATCAGCAACATATTGCCGGTCGAAAATAAAGGGCGTCAAGAGCGACCTGCCATCAACCTCAAGGCTCTGAATGCTTTCATCAGGTACCACCATTTCAAAATGTAGGGCATCCAGGGACATGCTTCTGCCAGACGATTGGATGGTGAAGTTGGATCTCAAAGATGCGTACCTAACTGTCCCGATTGCATCTTCATCCAGGGATCTGCTCCAGTTTCTCTGTAAGGGGAGCATTTGGCACTTCACGTGCCTTCCATTCGGCCTGTCTTCTGCCCCCTGGTGCTTCACCAAGCTCATGCGCCAAGTGGATGGCGTGGCTCCGTAGCCGAGGAATGATCATGGCCAGGGATTGTTCCACCCTCCTGGTCTATCTGCAGATGTCTATGGCCCTCCTGTCTGACTTAGGTTTCATCATCAACCACGAGAAGTCGTGCCTAACCCCGTCCAGAACCATGGAATTTCTAGGCTTCATGGTATATTTGCCATCAATGACGCTCAGTCTCCCTTCAAGCAAGGTACGGGCAATTTGCAAGAAACTGCGCCACACTCTGGCACTGCCCCAGGTTTCTCTCCGTCATTTGGCTCGAGTGATAGGTCTCTTATCTTCGTCTATTCAGGCGATCTTCCCGGCACCTCTGCATTATCGCACCCTCCACCGACATTTAAGATCGCCCACCAGCAGGTGGGAGCGTCATATGCGGACCTGATCTCCCTGGACTCGAGCTAACATGGTGGATCGGCGAACTCTCCGCATGGAACAGCAGTGCGATCGTCAGTCCTCAACCAGATTTGATTGTGGAGTCGGATGCCAGTCTCCATGGCTTGGGGGCCCACTGCGAGGGAGTATCCACTGGAGGCCCATGGTCGATGGACGAGTCTCACCTACACATCAATGCCCTGGAGCTCCTGGCAGGTTCCTTTGCAGATTGCAGCTTCGCCAGCGGGAGAGCCAGGGCATGCATTCGTCTCCGGATGAACAATGTCTCAGTGGTCCGCTACATCAATTCCATGGGGGGCACCCACTCCACAATGCTGTCCTACTTGGCGAAGGAGTTCTGGGATTATTGTCTGGCCAACAACATCTCGGTGGTGGCGGAGTACCTTTCAGGACTCCACAACACCCTTGCCGACAGGAGCTCACATTACATTTCCGATGCCAGTGATTGGAGGTTACACGTGATGATGTTCTTCACTATATCATCGTATTGGGGTCCATTCTCAATCGACCTTTTTGCATCCCGCTGGAACACCCAGCTTCCCAGATATTTCAGTTGGAGGCCGGACCCAGCTTCAGAGGCGGTGGACGCTTTTCTTCAGCAGTGGTCCGGTGCCCTAATGTATGCCTTCCCGCCGTTCTCTCTGATTCCTGGAGTCCTGGCCAACGTCCATCACCAAGCATCAGAGCTCACCCTAATTTTACCCTTTTGGGGGACCCAATCCTGGTTCCCACAACTGCTGGAGTTGCTAGTGGACAGGCCCCTCCTGCTTCCCTGCTACTCGGCACTGCTGCTGGGTCCCATGAACCAGCCACACCCGTTGCTTTTAGAGGGCTCCTTACTTCTTCTGGCATGCAGAGTATCAGGGGTTCCTGGGAGATACCGAACATTTCAGAGATGGCTACATTCCTTTTTGAGAGTGCGTGGGCCCCCAGCACCAGAAGGGCCTATCGGACAGCCTGGCAGTCTTGGTCTCATTGGTGCTTCCTTTGGAACCTGGATCTCGCTACTACATCTGTGAATAATGTTATCCAATTCCTTACCTCTCTATATGAGGAAGGCAAGGCCTACCGCACTATTAATGTCTTTAGGTCGGCCATCTCATCCGGGCATAGGGGTTTTGAGGGCTGTCCTGCGGGGCACCAACCACTCGTATGTCGGTTGCTTAGAGGTTCCCGCCTCACTCGCCCTCCTCGACCTCGCTTTACGATCTCTTGGGACGTCTCCACGGTTCCGTCTTTCCTTTCGGTTTGGCCGGCTAACAATGTTTTGTCACTTCACCAATTGTCGGCCAAGCTAGCAACCCTGTTTTATCTTATCTCGTGCAAGAGAGTTTCGGATGTCCGAGCTTTGGATTATGATGCCAGGTCCTTTACCCCTGAAGGGGTTACGTTTAATATTTCCTGCCGCACTAAGACCAATATTAGTTTGGTTTCTTATCCCAGTTTCCCATCGTCTTTGGCGCTCTGCCCAGTCACGTGCTTGAAAGAGTATGAGTCCAGGACCCTATCACTTCGGTCCCCAACTTTTTTGCAATTGATTATTTATTTTAGTCGACCCTATGCCCCGGTTACCAGTGTCATGCTGTTGCGATGGATTAAGTGGATTCTCTCCTTGTCGGGAATAGACACTTCCATTTTTACGGCACATTTTGTTCGTGGGCATCCGCCACGTTGTTGGCAATGTCAGGGGCTCGTCTGGAGGATGTCATGAAACTGGCAGACTGGTCACGCGTTTCCACTTTTAGGGAGTTTTATTTCAGACCAGATCTGCACGTGTTCGCCTCTATCATTAACCGGCTTTAAATTAGCAATAGGAGCCTCTGTGTCTTCAGATAAAATTGCATGATTTTCCTAGCTTATGATGTAATGTCATGATTTTATGAAAGACACGGAGGCGAGTATTGACCCGCCCAGCTCCCTCCCTCTCTCTTTTGTCCATACCTATTTGGTTTGTCCGTTCTGAGGGCTATCAATTTATTCGTTGCTTATTATTTATTACTATTTTTGTTCTTGCTTGCTTGTGACTGTACTGATAAGATATACCGGTACGCCTCGGTCACGTTTTCTCTCTATTACCTGTTTTTATTTCCTCTTGTAGGCTGAGTCCATTAACCCCTAAGAAGTTGTTTTTTCCATCCTACTCACGAAGCTCGTTGCAGTTGGTGTTGGCAGCCGGCCAGTTGTTTATCTTGCCGGATCCGTTCGGATCTCCAAGTTGGTTCGTCATCCATTGAAGTTGGTTCCTCCTCCAGTTGACGGCTGTTTCAGTTCAGTTGATGAGGGTGTCAAGTCGACAAAGAAAGAGGAAGATCTAATTGGGGGAGGTTCCTTTTATACTGGAACTATGGGGAGGGGCTATTACCTCATTTTTATAGTTATGTTCCTTTTTTCTTTGCTGCTGTGTGGTACAGTAAAGGAAGGGTTAAAGCAATACTCTCCTCCGTGTCTTTCATAAAATCATGACTTTATGTCATAAACTAGGAAAACCATGAAATTTTCAGCTAAAAATCGGGAATTCAAATAACAAGATTGATTCCACCCTGCTTCTTGCGATATATAGCGAATATTCGAAAAAACGAATGTAGAATCAATCAATTTAGCTAATATAGTGCAATAATCTTCTTTGTCTAATAGTTGTAAAAAAAAAATTCTTCTGATTTCCAAAAAATCTAAATTTTTTAAAAAAAAGATTATAGCACTATATTAGCTAAATTGCTCTATGTTTGTATTTATTGATTATTCGCTATTACTATGTATATTCTTGTTTTAAAATATGCCAAATATTAAAAAAAAACTAATATATAGCGATTTAGCTAATATATTCATTATTTAGAATATTCGTTAAAAAAATAAAATTGTTATTCGAATATTCGCGCACAACACTACTAATGTACCCCCAGCCACATGATCACAAGTTCTTTTCTGTCAAGTGAATGCCTAATTTTGGGGGCCTGTACTCCAGTGGCCTACAGTAACATTTTTATCCAGGGACTGCCTATTGTACCTCCAGACAGATAATCACAAGTTCTTTTCTGTCAGGTGAATGCCTAATGTTTGTGGCCTGTACTGTCCTACAGTAAAATTTTTAGCCAGTAACCGCCTAATGTGCCTCTACCTACATAATCACAAGTTCTTTTCTGTCAGAGAATACCTAATTTTTGGGGCCTGTAGTGGCCTACAGTACAATTTCTAGCCAGTAACCGCCTAATGTACCACCAGCTACATAATCGCAAGTTCTTTTCTGTCAGGTGAATGCCTATTTTTGGGGCATGTATTCCCGTGGCCTAAAATAAAAACGTTCTAGTCTCCAGTAGGGCACATTTTTGAGAGTTTCCCTTTAAGACACATAAAAATGGCCCCTAATTAAAATACATATATTTTGTGTGAATTTTTGCCAATGATCCCCCTCTGGTATGTCACTGTCCATGTTGTGGGACTATTTGTGCACTTCTGGTAAGTATTTGGTGTATGCAAATATAACCTGAAGATTAAACAGGTTCGCCTGTCATTAAAGTCAATGGGGCCAGCCGCAAACGTGAGGTAGAAGCCAATTTTCCCTACTTAAGGGGAATAAAATTCCTTCCCAACTCCAATCAGGCAATCAGAAAAACTCCCTGGATCAACGACCCCTCTCTAGTAGCTATAGCCTGTAATATTATTACACTCCAGAAATACATCCAGTCCCCTCTTGAACTCTTTTAGTGTAAGAGATATCCCAAACTATTCGCCGGTGAACAGTGGCGGGCGAACATATGCGATGTTCGGTCCGCCCCCTATACGTCATCGTTGAGCAAACTTTGACCCTGTACCTCACAGTCAGACACATTCCAGCCAATCAGCATACCCTCCCACCTCCTATCAAAAAGCAAAGACAGCATCCATCTTAGATTCATTCTGAAGCTGCAGTGTTAGTTAGAGCAGGAAGAATGCTGCTGCTGCTGAATTAATAGGGAAATCGTTAGCTAGGCCAGTGTTCTGTGTCCACTCCAGTCCTCAAAGACTCATCTGCTGTGAGGAAAGCACCCAGACAGCACCCCAAAAAGCCCTTCTTAGGGCTAGTACATCAGTAGTTTTATATATATATATATATATATATATATATAATACCACAGATGATGCAGCAGCACAGTCAGACGTTGTGCACTGTGTGCAATGTTCCTCAGAGAGGCTGGCTTGTCCTCCAACATATATATTCACCGAATGAAGAGGCAGCACTTCCAGTTATTGGTGATAGGGTGACGACCCCAAACTTTATTCCCAGCAACGTTTCGGCCTTCTCACTGAGGCCTTTGTCAAGCTACAACAATGCTAAAATGTGGGCTCTATAGAATGGGCGTATAGAGAGGGGAAACAGCTAGTAGCAATATCTGGATTAGAACTGATGACTACCTATCGGTGGAGACTATGACAAAATTACAACTTAACAAATTATTATACAGCCTCCCAAGATAAACTCTATCAACACAGTCCACATTAAGCGGGTTTGATATTGAAAAGGATTGTAGAAAATATCTATGAGGGGGGCAAGAGCACTCCGCCGCCCCTCGTGGCGGCCGCACCAAGCCAGGTGGGATGGGTGGGGGGGTGGCGAGGGGGGGGGGATGGGTTTTGTTTGGGGTTTGATATCTATGCCAGAGAATCGATATCAAAGTTGGGCTATCCTGATTATAGACATCTTGCTATATATGTTTGCTTTATGGTACGTAAGTGATACATTCTACATGTAATTGTTATATGTGCTCATTCTCTGTGATCTGATGTCTTTTTTTTATACTGCTTATAAACAAAAAAAAATAAAAAAAATAAAAAAAAAAAAAAAATAAAAAAAAAAAAAAATAAAACCATCGTACAACATCATTTTGCATAAATATTCAGTGTGGATCATCCATCATAAGTGTCACATATCATATATATGATGTACAAATATCAATATTCAGAATATTACATCCAGTATCCACTATCACCTAGGTGATCAAAAGTGTACTAACCATAAAGAGTTAAAAACACCTATTCATTATACAGCTGTATCATATTGTTAAAAATTGATGAGACCAACCGTCATGGAGTAGCCAAGTGTGCCTGCTTCAGCGTCTCCCCGTCTGCCAGGCGCATGTGCCGCGACGTGTGTCATCCGTCGTCCTCCCCTCACGGCCGCGTCATCACGCACGTTCCCTGGAGCGCAACGTCGCCCAGTGGAACGCATCGCTGGTGGAGCGGCCTCAGGGGGCAGGGCAAAGGAAGACACACGCCCAGATCGCCTCACCGGGCGTCTAGGGGGCGTGTTAGTAACCAAGGTGACGGCATAGGTGGCTATCCTAGAGGGGGACAAGACAATGTCATTCAGCACAATCAACTGACCGACCTAAAATAATGTGTGGCGATGTGTTCAATAGGGGCCACCACCAAACTATCAATGAATATAGCCGAGGTGGTGCATTCCCCTATGTCCACATCAATACTATCATCATTAGCTAATATGCAGATACAATGGGGGGAATCCTTCCCATCTCCCTGCATTAATACTTTGGAAAAGACAAAGAGGCCATCTGGCATACAGATTCCCAGCCAAAGATTGCCTCTCATATCATCACAGTAAAAATCGATGTCGGTCGGATTTTCTTGACGTGCGGTATGTGACTTGTCATTGTAGCCCCTCCTAAACGCCAGTCAATGGTCACCATCAAGCTTGCACACTGGGGTAGTCCATATACGGTCAGGTCCAATTATAAGACAAAGGATCATCTCTTTTTCTCAAGTGTCTATCTATGGATATAGAAAGAAGAAGATGTAAGTAGATTCCTACAACATTCTATAAAACTAGCACTGTTGTATATCATCCCCACTAGGCTAGATAAACAGTATCACCCCCACGCCTGGTGAGCAAGTAGCACATTACCTATCCACATAATTCCCATCTGCACTCAGCATTAAGACCTTCGGGCCTAAGAGTACCTAACTTATGTATCCACGTAATCTCACGCTGTTTCAACTTTTTCTCCCTATCGCCTCCCCTTTTAAGTGGGGGGATATGATCAATCACCCTAAACTTAAGGTCCTTTTCCCTATGTGCAGCCTCAACAAAATGTATGTATATACATTTATATATATACATACATACACACACACCTACCTAAAGAATTATTAGGAACACCAAACTAATTCGGTGTTGGACCCCCTATTGCCTTCAGAACTGCCTTAATTCTACGTGGCATTGATTCAACAAGGTGCTGATAGCATTTTTTAGAAATGTTGGCCCATATTGATAGGATAGCATCTAGTTGATGGAGATTTGAGGGATGCACATCCAGGGCACGAAGCTCCCGTTCCACCACATCCCAAAGATGCTCTATTGGGTTGAGATCTGGTGACTGTGGGGGCCATTTTAGTACAGTGACCTCATTGTCATGTTCAAGAAACCATTTTTCCAGTCTTCAACAGTCCAATTTTGGTGAGCTCGTGCAAATTGTAGCCTCTTTTTCCTATTTGTAGTGGAGATGAGTGGTACCCGGTGGGGTCTTCTGCCCATCCGCCTCAAGGTTGTGCGTGTTGTGGCTTCGCAAATGCTTTGCTGCATACCTCTGTTATAACGAGTGGTTATTTTTAGTCAACGTTGCTCTTCTATCAGCTTTAATCAGTCGGCCCATTCTCCTCTGACCTCTAGCATCAACAAGGCATTTTCGCCCACAGGACTGCCGCATACTGGATGTTTTTCCCTTTTCACACCATTCTTTGTAAACCCTAGAAATGGTTGTGCGTGAAAATACCAGTAACTGAGCAGATTGTGAAATACTCAGACCGGCCCGTCTGGCACCAACAACCATGGCACGCTCAAAATTGCTTAAATCACATTTCTTTCCCATTCTGACATTCAGTTTGGAGTTCAGGAGATTGTCTTAACCAGGACCACAACCTTACATGCATTGAAGCAACTGCCATGTGGTTGGTTGACTAGATAATCGCATTAATGAGAAATAGAACAGGTGTTCCTAATAATTCTTTAGGTGAGTGTATATATATATATATATATATATATATATTGCAGTTGCTGCCTGTGTGTGTCAGGCCCACTGACTGTACTGTGCCTACTGCCCACCACTCAAATCTGGTGGCACAGTACCTTGCAGATAAAAAAGTAATGTCATTTTTTCTCTGTAATATAATTGCAGTTGCCTGGCATTGTGTGTCAGGCCCACATACTATACTGTGCCCACTGCCCACCACTCATATCTGGTGGCACAGTACCTTGCAGATAAAAAAGTAATTTCATTTTTTTTCTCTGTAATATAATTGCAGTTGCCTGCCAGTGTGTGTAAGGCCCACAGACTGTACTGTACCCACTGCCCACCACTAATATCAGGTGGCACAGTACCTTGCACGCAATGAACCACTAAGCTAAAAAAAGAAATGACAGGCACGGGCAGGCCACCCCGCAGGGGCCGTCGTGGTCGTGGTGCTGTGATTTCCTTTGGCCCTAAAATAATGCCCAGTGTTCAGAGGCCACGTACCCTGAACTCGAAAAGTTTTTAGGACATAGTTGACTGGCTTACACAGGACACCCAAACTTCTACAGCTTCCGCTCGGAACCTTGACGCACCATCCTCCTCCAGCTCAGCTTCGGGCACCTCTCAAGTTACCACTCGCCTGCCTGCCGCCACCACCGACACTAGCACCACAGCCGCTTCACTTGATCTGTCAGAGGAGTTGTTTACATATCAGTTGGAAGAAATGAGTGATGCACAACCATTATTGCCAGAGGATGTATATAACAGGGATATGTCTCAGTCAGGCAGCATTACACACATGCATGTACGGTGTGATGATGATGATGTCGTACCCGCTGCTGCTTCCTTTGCTGAGTTGTCAGATACAAGTGAAGTGGTTGATGATGACAATGTGTCCGTGGATGTCATGTGGGTGCCCACTCGAAGAGAAGAAGAACAGGGGGATAGTTCAGATGGAGAGACAGAGAGGAGGAAGAGAGGAGTTGGAGGCAGGGGGGAGGTCATCGCAAGAGCTAGTGGCGCAGTCATACAGAATATATCGGCGCCCGGGGTCAGCCAGACAGCACGCCAATCAACACATGCTGTTGCCACCACCAGAATGCCGTCATTGCAAAGCTCAGCAGTGTGGCATTTCTTTTGTGTGTCTGCCTCTGATAACAGCGATGCCATTTGCAACCTGTGCCAAAAGAAACTGAGTTGTGGGAAGTCCAACACCCACCTAGGTACAAGTGCTTTGCGAAGGTACATGATCTCACATCACAAACGCCGATGGGATCAACACATGATGAGTACAAGCAGCACACAAGCTGAAATCCACCATCCTCCTTGCGGTCCAAAATCTTCACCCACGTCAATCAGTTCCTGCTCATCTGCCCACAGTCAGGTGTCTGTCAAGGAAATGTTTGAGCGTAAGAAGCCAATGTCACAGAGTCACCCCCTTGCCCGGCGTCTGACAGCTGGCTTGTCGGATCTCTTAGGCCGCCAGCTTTTGCCATTCAAGCTGGTAGAGTCTGAGGCCTTCAAAAAATTAGTAGCTAGTGGAAGGTACCCGGCCAAAATATTTTTTCACAAAAGGTAATCCCCAACCTGTACTCTTTTGTGGAAAAGGAAGTCATGGCATGTCTGGCACACAGTGTTGGGGGCAAGGGCCATCTGACTACTGATACCTGGTCTGCAAAGCACGGTCAGGGCAGGTATATCACGTACACTGCGCATTGGGTAAACCTGCTGACGGCTGCCAAGCATAGAATGCGTGGCTCTGCAGAGGAGTTGGTGACACCGCCATGACTTGCAGACAGGCCTGCTGCAACCTCCTCTACTCCTCCTACTCCATCCTCTTCGCTAACCACCTTGGCTGAGCCCTCATCTGCTCCTGGGTCTTGCTCCACATCAACTGCCCCCCCCCAGCTCCCCAGGGGCTATTCCATATCCCGGATACAACAGTGTCACGCCATCTTGGGGTTAACTTGCCTGAAAGCAGAGAGTCACACTGGACCAGCACTCCTGTCTGCCCTGAACGCACAGGTGAATCATTGGCTGACACGCACCAACTGGAGATCGGCAAAGTGGTGTGTGACAACGGAAGCAATTTGTTGACGGAATTGAATTTGGGCAAGTTGACACACGTGCCGTGCACGGCACATGTGTTTAATCTGATCGTACAACGCTTTGTGCATAAGTACCCAGGCTTACAGGACGTCCTCAAGCAGGCCAGGAAGGTGTGTGGCCATTTCAGGCATTCCTACACGGCCATGGCGCACTTTTCCGATATTCAGCGGCGAAACAACATGCCAGTGAGGCGCTTGATTTGTGACAGCCCGACATGTTGGAATTTAACACTCCTAATGTTAGTCCGCCTGCTCCAACAAGAAAAAGCCGTCAACGAGTATTTGTATGACCGGGGTGCTAGGAAAGCCTCTGCAGAGCTGGGTATTTTTTTGCCACGTTACTGGACGCTCATGCACAATGCCTGTAGGCTCATGCGTCCTTTTGAGGAGGTGACTAACCTAGTGAGTTGTACCGAAGGCACCATCAGCGACCTCATCCCATTTGTTTTCTTCCTGGAGCGTGCCCTGCGAAGTGTGCTGGATCAGGCTGTAGATGAGCGTGAAGAGGAAGAGGAAGAGTTGTGGTCACCATCACCACAAGAAACAGCCTTGTCATCATTGCTTGCCGGACCTGCGGAACCGCTGGAAGAGGAGTATGAGGAAGAGGAGTCAGAGGATGAATGTGGCTTTGAGGAGGAGGAAGACCAACCACAGCAGGCATCCCAGGGTGCTCGTTGTTGTCACCTATCTGGGACCCGTGGTGTTGTATGTGGCTGGGGGGAAGAACATACCGTCAATGACATCAGTGAGGACGAGGAACGGGAAATGAGGAGCTCGGCATCCAACCTTGTGCAAATGGGGTCTTTCATGCTGTCTTGTCTGTTGAGGGACCCTCGTATAAAAAGGATGAAGGAGAACGACCTATACTGGGTGGCCACGCTACTAGACCCTCGGTATAAGCAGAAAGTGGCAGAAATATTACCAAATTACCGAAAGTCAGAAAGCATGCAGCAGTTCAAAACCAAACTAAAAAATATGCTTTACACAGCTTATAAGGGGGATGTCACAGCACAACGGGAATCTAACAGGGGAAGAGGTGAAAGTAATTCTCCTCCTACCACGACCACACCGGCAAGGACACACGCTTTACAGATGTGTTGTTGATGTAGGACATGTGGAGCTTTTTCAGTCCTACACATCGCCACAGCCCTTCGGGATCCAGCCTTAGAGAACGACTCGACCGACAGGTAGCAGACTACCTCACCTTAACTGCAGATATCGACACTGAGGAGCGATGAATCCCCTTGACTACTGGGTATGCAGGCTTGACCTGTGGCATGAACTATCCCAGTTTGCGATAGAACTCCTGGCCTGCCCCGCTTCAAGTGTCCTGTCAGAAAGGACCTTCAGTGCAGCAGGAGGCATTGTCACTGACAAAAGATTTTTTATAAATAATAAATAAGACTCCAAAAAGTAAGTTGCTTAGTGGCGTCGCAGGTCCCAATGGTGAAGTGGGTACCAAAGTGGAGGATTTTAGAGCACAAAGTGAGGTCATTAAGGAACGGTTCAGGGAGAAAGGGTATCAGGCAGATGAATTAGCCAAATGTAGTAGGATGATAGAGGAAGAAGATAAAGGAAAGAAGAAAAAGGCGGAGACTGAGAAAGATTTTAGTTTTTCCTTTTTAACTCAATACAATACGCAGGCGGGTTTGATAAAAGATGCCATTAGGAAAAATTGGTCCACTTAAAAAAATGACCCTGTGCTAGGGAAGGATATTCCACAAAAAACGGTAGTTATTTTCAAAAAAGGTCCCTGTTTACGTACCAAACTAGTACATAGTTCTACTCATCAAGAGAAGATAATCAAAGGGAACAAGTTTAGCTGGTGTGGGTTCTGCTTGCCATGTAAGAATCGGAAAAGAGAAGATAAAAAAATGCATATTCAATCTGTGCACTCCAATGAAAAAAGTGTGGATTTAAAGGTTAAATGGCAAATTACTTGTGAGAGTGTAGGGGTGGTTTACATGTTGGAGTGCCCATGTGGACTCCAATATGTGGGACGTACCCGCAGGAAGCTTAAAATAAGAATTCAGGAGCATGTGAGGAATATTAAGAAAGGGCTGGAAGCCCATAATGTTTTGATGCATTTTAAAATGGTGCACCGAAAAGATCCAAGTGGTTTGTTCTTTGTGGGGTTGGAGGTGGAATGCATATATAAAATGGGAACGTTACAACCAAAAGGCCTGAATGCCGAATTTGATTTAAAACCTTGTCTTACCTGAAGCAATGAAGTGTTCTCGGTTGATCTAGGACCTGTGAGTGTGGTGTTGTATCGAGCTAGAACCTTCCAAGGATGTAGAATTGAATTGGCTGGACAACATCATATGATATGGGGGAGTTGCCATTTATATGAATGGAAGAGGGCGGGCTAAGGTTAATTTGATCTGTGACTGGCCAGGAGATATCATGTGATGTGGGGAAGTTGCCGTCTTTTTGAATGGAGGAGGGTGGGTTAAGGATAATGTGGTCTGAGATTGGTTAGGAGACTTAATAGAGTAAAGAGGGAGTAGTATGAATGAAACTGATAGTAAAGGAGTAGTCATAGATCGCTACAGGAGGTTATATACCGATGTATGATAGATCTATTTGAAATGTCCCTGTTTTATGTCTTTTATGTATTTGCTATTTTATGTATTTTACAGTGTTTTATTGGACATGTATTCAACACTCCTAATGTTCGACCGAAAAAGCAGTCAACGAGTATTTGTATAAAATAAAGAGATAGCAGGCACACTCATAAATGGGATTAAATATGGTAGTTTTTATTTTAAAATACTAGTTTAAAAATAAGGTAGGTATTTTTGGAGCATAGGTGAGTGAGTGGGGGAATCTGGGCACTTGTGGTGGGTGCCAGATAAGGGGTGGCTGGTACCAGTATTTAGGATGGATCTGTGTGAGAAAATTGGTGGTGTCTAGTCCATTAGGATAAATGGTATATAGAGTGGTGGGAAAAAGGTGGGAAAAAGGTGGGAAAAATGTTAGAGCATAGAAATATGGAATAAAAATCTGTGAAAAAAAATATATAATATGCTTCTCCAGGAAAAAAAAGGGGGGTTGGAAAAGTCAATAAGATGTACTACTGGTGCTGATGACCATGTGTTGGATCTTTTCTGGTGGGCTTCTGTGGATATAATATCCTTTCCCAGCGGTTTGTGATCAATCTGTGTCCTTTTAAAATAGATGGATGTATATGTTGCGATAAAAAGAAGGGGTTGTCAAGTCTTTTAAAATATAATCATACACAGTATGGTCCCTTGTGGGACTTTAGCTAGTATAAGGTAGCGCTAAAAGGAAAAATGAAAAACTAAATGAAAAAGGCACTATCCTGTATGATATATGATGTCAAGCTTATGCTTGTGGAACAAGGAACAACAACCTGAAAAAAGGCACTGTCCTGTATAATAAACGATGTGATGCTTTTGCTTGTGGAAAAAGGAACAACAACCTGTGGGGGAATTGGGGTTCTGGACCTCGGTACGGCGTCCCGTACTGTCTTGGGTTCAGAGATCACTTACCCACCACGCGGTGATGTCTTCCGTCGGTGCTCCAGCCAGATGTTGCTTGCAGCTCTGTTCTCCGGCTGTCGGCGTCCCACGTGGTATCCAAGCGCCAGTATTTGTATGACCGGGGTGCTAGGACAGCCTCTGCAGAGCTGGGAATTTTTTTGCCACGTTACTGGACGCTCATGCGCAATGCCTGTAGGCTCATGCGTCCTTTTGAGGAGGTGACAAACCTAGTCAGTCGCACCGAAGGCACCATCAGCGACCTCATCCCATTTGTTTTCTTCCTGTAGCGTGCCCTGCGAAGAGTGCTGGATCAGGCTGTAGATGAACGTGAAGAGGAAGAGTTGTGGTCACCATTACCACCAGAAACAGCCAGGCTGATAGTAAAGGAGTAGTCATAGATCGCTACAGGAGGTTATATACCGATGTATGATAGATCTATTTGAAATGTCCCTGTTTTATGTCTTTTATGTATTTGCTATTTTATGTATTTTACAGTGTTTTATTGGACATGTATATGTGTGATTTGATGTCTTGATTATTTAAATCTATAATTGATTGGATCATGTGTGAGTGGGTAGGCGGGTGCAAACCAACCTGACCCGTTATAAGACCGACCTGGAGTGGGTGGGATGAATACCCCTGACGAAGCTCGACTGAGCGAAACCCGGGTCGGGTGATTGATCCATTGATCCATTGTATGCTGCCTATATATACTTTGTGGGGGATTAGCTCTTTTCCAGGGTTTGCAATCACACACTTCTTCACAGACACCAGGATTTAGGGGCCAAACTGTGCTTTATTGTGGCACACGGCATAAAGAAAAACACACAAAGCCAAAATAAAATACCTTGCCATCTGGTCCCTATCTAAACACATAGGTTTCCCTGACTCACCTAAAGCGTTCCACAGTTCACACCCCTGATGAGATGCGGCTATCCCAGCCCAACCTCCAGCAGCCTCCAGGCTGTTCCCACACCAGGGTCTCTTGTGGGATAGTGGTCTCTCAGCCCTCCCGACTCAGACCACACAGAGCCACTCCAGCCTTCTGTGTGCAAGTCCCCACTCCCTCTCACTCTGAGGATTCCTTTATCCCCAGGTGATTACTGCATCTGATCTTTCTTCAGATCTGGTGATTCTGGGGAAGACACAGCAAATTCTGCCATATATCTCCCCTAACAACCATGAGGCCTCTCACTGCCTCACAACTTGTACATTGTGAGTATAATAAAACCATTTTTTACTCCTATTTGCATGACGGTACTTCACTATTGGATGAAATTTTAGTGTTCCATAGAAGCTTGGAAAGGAGAGGAGGAAAGGCTTTGACTGGCCTGTTTGCTTCTCCACGTCTGTGATTATCTTGCTGGCTTCGATTGTGGATTTCCTGTGACTTCTGAGGCAGCGCGGTCCAATAAAAAAAAATCGCAGACAAAAGAATTCTCCTCGGTCAAAAAAGTGTTGATTACCTCACCTTCATTAAAATGAATGAGGCATGGATCCCGAAGGGACTGACAGTGGGGGATACGCTTGACTAACAAAAGGCCTGACATGCCTTGGCCTCAAAATGGTCCCCAAGCTGCTGTATTTAATGTCTGCATACTAGGTGACTTTTGTGAATTCTCCGCCACCAACTAGGGTTCAAGCCGCAATGTTTTATTCACCTTTCTGCCTGGAAAACATCAATTTTTCTGGCCGCTGCTACACAATACCACATTTTTCATGCATGTGTACATGCCTAATTTTTCTGGCCTCTAGTGCTGCACTGTGGCTGCAAAAACAAAACAAAAAAAAAGGGACATACATGTGTCAATTCCCCTTCTTGATCGGTACCTTGTTGTGGTGAAGGGGCTTGCGTATCACAATGACGCGATCATTACCTCTATGAGTGTGTTGGCAATGTTGACACACCCCAGATAAGGCTGTTGCTTTATTATGATCAGACTAAAAGTGATCGGCTGGATAATTTTTCCTAGAAAAAACATCATTTTTCTTTTTTTTTTTAAGTTGTATGGGTTTTTAATACATAAAATTAAAAAATCTGAATAAAGTCTCTTAATAGTTTATTAGAAATAATGCAGACAATTAAAAAAATCCCCATCAATTCCAATACAAAGCAAGTACAGAGCTCAGAACAAAATTATTTCAGGATGTCGTTAATTCGACAATGATTAATCAATTCGACGTAACAGGGATTAAACTGATGAGAATAGTACTATAGATACCACTCATATCGGATGTGACAGTAAATTGCACGGCGCAGACGCAGTGACCGTGGCGTGGATTCAAACAAAGGGGAGGGAGCAAGCGTTTTTTAAACCATCTCCCTGTTCCAAAAGTCTATTCAATTCATCTTTCGGGGACCCTTGGTGTTGTACGTGGCTGGGTGGAGGAAGAAACCTTCAATGTCATCAACGGGACATGGCTAGCTTTGGTATCCAACCTTGTACAAATGGGGAGTTTGCGGTTGGGCAAATGGACTGTTTGCGGTGCATTAAAAGGGGAGTTTGGTCTGTCAATGTCTGTGAAGCGGGCGTAACCCTTACACTACCTGATCGATACAACATCATACCTGATCATATACACACACTGGATGTTTTAAACCACGTTGTTCAAAAAAATGTTGTATTGTTAGGTGATTTATGCTCTTTATGGATTCAAATCCAACTCTGCGTCAACTATGTAATTTTCCATGGGAGTTTTGCCATGGATCCCTCCCCAGTATGCCACAGTCCAGGTGTTAGTCCCCTTGAAACAACTGTTCCATCACTACTGTGGCTAGAAAGAGTCCCTGTGGGTTTTAAAATTCGCCTGCCTATTGAAGTCAATGGCGGTTCGCCTGTTCGCAAACATTTGCAGAAATTCGCGTTCACCGTTCGCGAACGGAAAATTTTATGTTCGCGACATCTCTATTCGCCCATTCGCGAACATTTTTGGAAACTTGCATTCGCCGTTCGCGAACGGAAAATTTTATGTTTGTGACATCTCTTGTGTACTCACCACCTCCTCAGGCAGAGAGCTCCATAGTCTCACTGCTCTTACCTTAAACAATCCTCTTCTATGTTTGTGTACAAACCATCTTTCCTCCAGACGCAGAGGATGTCCCCTCGTCACGGTCACAGTTTTGGGGATAAATAGATGATGGGAGAGATCTCTGTACTGCCCCCTGATATATTTATACATAGTTATTAGATCTCCCCTCAGTTGTCTTTTTTCTAAAGTGAATAACCCTAATGTTGATAATCTTTCAGGGTACTGTAGTCCCCCCATTCCAGTTATTACTTACTTAAAAAATAAAAAATAAATTATAAACATTTTATTTTAATTTTGTATAACAATTTAACAGTTCAAAACTCTGGATTCCTTAATATTCAATCTGCCAAGACAGTCAGTATAGTAAAATACAATAATCAAAAACAATTACAGCGATAGTAAATATTCTACTTTGTTTTGGGAGGTTTCCAGGTTCCCAATTCGTTTCCACCACACGTACATTAAATACACCCCCCCCCACCACCCACCTCCACTTGGTGGTAGTCTCGGTACACATCGCTGATGGCAGTTAGTATCATCTCTCTCCCCCTCCAGGCAACTACGCCACTCATCCACTGCCAGCTACATATTCCTATATTTTCCACTCCGTGATGTTGGGCGCTCTCTTTGAGCCCCACTCTCTCGCTATAATCCCTCTTGCCACCATGAGTCCTCTTATCCATACCCTTTTTCCCCTTTTCTCTCTAATTAATAATGGCATGCTACCTAGGACAGCCACTTCCAGATTACATGGGAGCAATATTGAGGACACACGGAAAACCTCTCTCCAATAGGATTGCACACTTGGACAGCTCCATATCATATGCATATAGTCGGCGGACTCTTCTCTGCATTTCCAACAGTTTGATTCTCGCTCTTTGCAAATCTTGCTTAGCAATATAGGAGTCATATATATTCTATGGATAATATTATAATAAATTAGCCTAAAGTTACTTGAGATCATTGTCTTTTTTATATTTTTATATATATTCCCCCATTCTGTTCTGTTTAATCCTATATCCTTTGCCCATTTCCCCTTCACTGTTAAATGTTACTATTTTTCCAAAACTCTTCCTTATCATCTTATAGACTTGATAAATGGTCACCCTAGTTATCATGCGTTGGTAGCAGAAATCTGTGAATTCCTGCTTTGTCGTAATAAAATATTCCCTATTTTGTGTAGCTTCAAGTGCGTGTTTAAATTACTTACTTTAGTTGCCCTTCTCTGCACCCTCTCCAGCTCTGCTATTTCTGCCTTGTTCACAGGAGCCCAGAACTGTACACAGTACTCCATGTGTGGTCTGGCTAGTGATTTGTAAAGTGGTAGGACTATGTTCTCATCATGGGCATCTAAGCCCCTTTTGATGCAACCCATTATCTTATTGGCCTTGGCAGCAGCTGCCTGACACTGGTTTTTACTGCTTAGTTTGCCGTTCACTAAAATTCCTAGGTCCTTTTCTATGTTAGTGTTACCCAGTGTTTTACCATTTTGTATGTACGGGTGACTTGCATTATAGTGGTAGAAACAACAATAAATAGAGAAGGTAAAATGACCACAACAGCCACACATGGGGAAAGAAGGTGCAGCATTATTCCTTCCCATGTGCATAACCTTACATTTGTCAGTGTTAAACCTCATCTGCCACTTCTCTGCCCAAGCCTCTAATCTATCCAGATCCATCTGTAGCAGCATATTGTCCTCTTCCATGTCAATTACTTTACACAGTTTAGTGTCATCTGCAAAAAATTATATTTTACTGTGCAAGCCTTCTACAAAATCATTAATATATATATTGAAGAGAATAGGGCCCAATACTGACCCCTGAGGTACTCCACTAGTGACAGTGACCCAATCTGAGTATGTACCATTATTAACCACCCTATGTTTTCTATCACTAATCCAGTTACTTACCCACATACAGACATTTTCTCCCAGTCCAAGTATTCTCATTTTATATACTAACCTTTTATGTGGTACAGTGTCAAATGCTTTGGAGAAGTCCAGAGATACGACATCCATTGATTCGCCGCTGTCAAGTCTAGAATTTACCTCCTCATAGAAACTGATTACATTAGTTTGACATGACCGATCCCTCATGAAGCCATGCTGATATGGCGTTATTTGCTTATTTTGATTGAGGTACTCCAAGATAGCATGTCTTAGAAAACCTTCAAACAGTTTACCCACAACAGATGTTAAACTTACTGGCCTATAGATTCCTAGCTCTGTTTTTGTACACTTTTTAATATTGGCACCACATTTGCTATGCGTCAATCCTGTGGAACACTCCCTGCCAGTATAGAGTCCTTATATATCAGACATAAGGGTCTGGCTATGACATTACTTAATTCTCTTAAGATACAGGGGGTATATGCCATCTGGTTCTGGCAATTTGTCTATTTTAATCTTTTTAAGACGCCGCAGTACTTCTTCCTGGGTCAGACAGGAAACTTTTAATGGGGAATTAACTTTTACATTCTGCATTTCATCTGACAGTTTATTTTTCGTCAGTGAATACAGTGGAGCAAAAAATATTTAATAGCTTTGCTTTCTCCTAATCGCTCTCTGCAACTTCTCCCCTATTACTCTGTAAAGGGACAACACCTTCAGATTTATACTTTTTACCATTTATATAATTGAATAACATTTTAGGGTTAGTTTTGCTCTCTTTTGCAATTAATCTCTCGATCTCTAGTATGGCTTTTGTTTGTTTTTTACATTTTTCAGTGCTTCCTCGCCCCCCTCCTGTTTTAGTGATTTAAATGCTTTCTTTTTGTCATTGATTGCTTTCTTTATAGTTCTATTTATCCACATTGGTTTCTTATTGTTCCTTAACCTTTTATTCCCATAAGGTATGTACCTCTCACAATTAAATTTTGAAAATATCCCATTTTGTGGCTGTATTTTTATTTTTGAGGACTTTGTCCCAGTTAGTTAGGCCTATTGCCTCTCTTAGTTGGCTAAATTTAGCTTTTTTGAAGTTTGGTATTTTTGTTCCTCCCTGAAGAAACAGCATTTTGAATGATAATTGGAAGGTTATTACTTTATGGTCACTATTTCCCAGGTGTCCCCCAACCTGTACATCTGTTGTTCTGTTAGGTCTAGGGGTAATTTTGAAAATTCAAGTGCGATACTGTCGGAGGGGGTGGTGATATCCGCTCTATACCATGACCTAGAGGTGAAGGTGTTTGCGGCTCAGGGAGACGCACCAGATTCTTGTCTCTCTGGGAAATTGTTTGTTCCATCTGAATTGCATCACAAGGTGTTTGAAGAACATCACTGTATGGTTCTTACGGGACATCCTAGGAGCAGATCCACTGCTGACCTCATTTCTGATAGATTTTAGTGGCCGTAGTTGCGCAAGAGTGTTCCCTTCCAGACCATGGACTAATTTATCCATGGATTTTATCACTGATCTACCAAATTCTTCAGAAAAGACAGTTATGGTGGTAGTCGCTTTAGTAAGTTGGCGTACTTTATAGCATTGCCGGGCCTATCTAATGCTAAAACTTTTGCACAAGTGTTTGTTGATAACATTGTGAAACTACATAGCATTCCCTCTGACATGGTCTTGGATCATGGGACTCAGTTTGTTTCCAGATTCTGGAAGGCTTTCTGTACTAGACTGGGGGTACAACTGTCCTTTTCTTCAGCTTTTCATCCTCAGTCGAAAGGACAGACAGAAGGCACTAATCAGAGTCTGGAGACTTTCTTGAGATGTTTTGTCTCTGAGAACCAGGAGGAGTGGTCTTAATTTTTGTCTCTAGCAGATTTTGCCATAAACAATCGTAGACAGGAGTCCACTGATAATTTGTTGTTTTTTTGGGGGCATATGGGTTTCAACCGCAGTTTGGCACATTTTCTGGTTTTGATACTTCTGGTATTCCTGAGGAGCAACGTTTTTCTTCATCATTATCATCTATATGGCAGAAAATTCAAAATAACTTGAGGAATATGGGCAACAAGCATAAATGTATGGCTGAGAAGAAACGTATGAATGGTCCGGACCTAAGAGTGGGTGAATCTTTGTGGCTGTACACAAGAAACATTAAGTTTAATGTACCTTCTTGGAAGTTGGGTCCAAGGTTTATTGGTCCATATAAGATCACTACCATTTTTAACTTCCTCAGGCTCTGAAAATTCATAATGTGTTTCATAAGTAGAGATGAGCGAACTTCTGTTTTAAGTTCGGCGTCTAAAGTTCGGGTTTGGATTAGCGGAGAATCCCGATCTGGAACCGGATATGGATTCCGACTTCCGTTGTGGTCCGTGGTAGCGGAATCAATAATGGACGATTATTGATTCCGCTACCACGGACCACAACGGAAGTCGGAATCCATATCCGGTTCCAGATCGGGATTCTCTGCTAATCCAAACCCGAACTTTAGACGCCGAACTTAAAACAGAAGTTCGCTCATCTCTATTCATAAGTCTTTGTTGAAGAGAAATGTTGAACCTTTGGAACCATCTTCCTTGCCACCAGCTCCTGTCATGGTGGATGGTAGTTTGGAGTTTCAGATCGCCAAGATAATTGACTTACGAGTTCTCTGTAGATCTCTTCAGTATCTTGTTCACTGGAAGGGTTATGGACCATCCGACGTGAATGTCAGTCGTTTGGGGAAAGCTTTTCACAGGTCTCACCTGGATAAGTTCGGTCCTGTGTGTCAGGAGGTCACCCTTAAAAGGGCGGGTACTGTTACGAATGTTCCTGTGACAGGTGCCAGGAGATCAGTGAGACTGGCAACATGTGGTTTTGATATGTGGGCAGAAAGTGAGGCCAGTAGAAATCCCCATTGTGTCCCTTCATAGTAATAATGCCCACTGTGCCCCTTCACAGTAATATTGCCCACTGTGCCCCGTTCATAGTAATAATGTCCACTGTGCCCCCTTCATTATAGTAATGCCCTCTTGCTCTGTGCCCCCTTCATAGTAGAAATGCCAATTGTGCCCCCTTCAGAATAGTAAATGCTCTCTGTGCCTCTCCATAGTAGTAATGCCCTCTTTGCCCCCTCCAAAGTAATAAAGCCCTCTGTGCCCCCTCCATAGTAATAAAGCCCTCTGTGCCCCCTCCATAGTAATAAAGTCCTTTGTGCCCCCTCTGTATTAAAAAACAAACAAACACAGTAACTACTCACCTTGTCCTGTTCCTGTAGCTCACATACCTCTCTTCCATGCAGTTTTGTTTGATGGTAAAAGGTGAATTGCGTTTTATGGATTCGTTACCATGGACCATAACGCAATTCTATGACAGAATGCATAACAGAATGCCAGAAGCATTCTGTTATTCATTCCATCATAATATAAGTCTATGGGCTGCAAAACAGATCCGTCCCATTTCCATTATGCAGTTAAGCCATTCGATTAAATAAAACCATAGAGAGGATCAGATGAGGAATGGACCTTGCTTTACTTGTTTTTCCTTTGTTCAATGATGGGAATTTTTTCCGTGATTCACATTGTGTTTTTTAGACATTCATTTCTAGACCTCAGTATATCCAGATATTCAGAACCTTGTCATATATTACATGTCACTTTTTTGTGGACTCCGTCCCATGTTTTTGTTTCTACCTTGACTTGCTTGGCTATAAACATGATGCATATCAGTAGTATAATTGCATCCGAGGAAGGAGGCAGCATGCCTCAGAAACATGTTATATGTGATTATATATATTTTATTATTTTAATAATGTATTTCCTACATCAGTATCTCTCACTGATCGAAAGCCTGCTTTTTTTCGTTTCTGCTGTGGTGCTAATATCGGGAATCCTCTGGATTGGTTGGCAAAGCTGCGGATTACCTTGAGTGTGGAGTAATTTTACACTGTGCAGAGTTGTTACTGCCTCACAACACTCTCCCTAGTATAGATACCCTGCATTTTTGTTTTTTTGTTTTTATATTTGATGCTACTTCACTATGGAGCGCCATACGGTTTCATTCTTTACTGAAATGATGGCATGAATTCATCTTTGATGGAAAACATTTATCAAAGCCATCCCTGCCTTGTGTTCTCACATTGCAGGGGACGCAGGATGGTCCTTGGACTTATCGCTGTGCAGCAAGGTGCATGTCACTATTAACACGAAGGGCAAGTGCAGGTCTTTCCTGGCCCACTTGGTCGGTGTTTTGCATGGCAGGAACAAGGCTGCACTCCAGCAATGAGATCTCCATGTTTGTGCTAGTTCCCATCCTTCTCCATGGGCTTCCTGCCCTTCACAGCAGAAACAGAGCACAGTGTGTTTTCCACCCCATCTGACTCTTTTCATGTGAGTGAACTAAAGGGTTTTCATTCTGTCTTTGAACTAATGAGCCTGGGTAAGAGAAGCCAAACAGTGAATCAGTTGCTATTGTGCATCAAACAGCATATTTTCCTTTGGGTGTCTCTCCATAATCAACAGCTGGAAAAAATGGTCAGGGACATTGTGGATGTACTCCCTTTGGGGTCCAATAATTGAATCCGACCAAGGACCACATCTGCATGGAGTTTGTATGTTCTCCTCATTTTTCAGGGGGTTTCCTCCCACACTCTAAAAACATACTAGTAGTAAGGGGGTATATGTTTTGTCAAATGCAAAGTGACAGGTACCACGCCCCCTTTTATACAGATATCCCCGCCCCTTTTAAATTGCTTGATATTACATTTATATTGCTGGATATTACATTTATATTGCTTGATATTAAATTTATAGTGATTGATATTAAATTTATATTGCTTCTCAGATTCAGACATCTTAATACAGATGGTGACATCCTCCCAGACATTCTTCTCAGATTACTGCTAATGCCCGGCAGTTTACAAAGGAAGACAAAAGCCTACTGTAAGCAGGATTTTGAGGTTTTGAGAGATTCCTGACAGCTTACTACAGATGGTGACATCTAATGCCTGGAAGTTTACAAATGAAATTATGACATCTTACTATGGATTTTCAAATGTTATGTCCGGCAGTTACAAATTAAAACAAAAAGCACATCTGTTTAAAGCATGGCTTTATCCTGCAAAGATTATGACATCTTACTACGGATGGTGACATCTAATGTCCAGCAGTTTCCAAATGAAGACAAAAGCACGCAGCTTTTGATATAAAGCCACCCACTTTGATATGAATTTGTATCAAATTATACAGATTGATAAGTTTCATTTTGATAAAATACTATTTTGATAACACGCCTAGTTTCATAAACTTCATTTTTATAAAAATCCTTTTTTTATAAAATCCTATTTTGATAAAAATCTTTTTGATAAGCCCATTTATAACATTTTGATAAGATTTTGATATAAAATTAAAATTCGGACATAAAAATAAACATATAGATTCTTATAAAACATAATCTAACTATTTGAGAGACATCAAATAATGAATATGCTAATAGTTGCCACATGGTGTGGTTTACAACAGGACCCGTCTATATACAGGACACTGTCTGTGCAGGGCTAGCACAGAGATACGTATGCAAGGACAGGCATAGGTCACCAAGACATTAAACACCTCAAAAGGTAAGCACAATTTGTCTGTTATGCTTTTAAATCTTTCACTATTTATTGAATATGACTTATGTTATCTGTATCTATGTAACTGTGCTTATTTATAGGGCGTAATGCACCACTAACTAAATGTCTTTTCTTTTACAGCATACAAATGTTGCTATATTTTAACTAACAATATACAATTTGTTTAGATGTATTCTTACAAAAATTTATGGGGAGACGACATTATCGTCGATGCTTATCGCGGCCGACGATTTTTATGAGTCGTACATGAGCGGTGGTGGGGCACAACTGCTTTCTGGCGAGGTGTACAGTATGGCGATAGCCCATACTGACATTTCATTGTAGTAGCTAGATGGTTAGAAATAGATAGAAAGATAGATAGCTAAATGGATAAATTGTTAGATAAATGTATGGATTGATAGGAAAATAGATAGGAAGATTGGACATTAGATAAATAGATAGATAAATAGATATGTGGTAGCTAGACAAAGAAATGGATACATTGTTAGATAGATGGATAGATAGAAAGATTGATAGAAAGATAGATAAATGGATAAATTGTTAGATAAATTGATAGATGATAGATAGATAATAGAGATGTTGCGAACATAAAATTTTCCGTTCGCGAACGGCAAACTTCTGCAAATGTTCGCGAACGGGCGAACCAGGCGAACCACCATAGACTTCAACAGGCAAGCAAATTTTAAGACCCACAGGGACTCTTTCTAGCCACAGTAGTGATGGAAAAGTTGTTTCAAGGGGACTAACACCTGGACTGTGGCATGCCGGAGGGGGATCCATGGCAAAACTCCCATGGAAAATTACATAGTTGACGCAGAGTTGGATTTGAATCCATAAAGGGCATAAATTACCTAACAGTCCAAATTTTTTTTGAACAACGTGGTTTAAAACATCCAGTGTGTGTATACGATCAGGTATGATGTTGTATCAATCAGGTAGTGTAAGGGTTACGCCCGCTTCACAGGCATTGACAGACCAAATTCCCCTTTTAATGCACCGCAAACAACCGCAAACAGTCCATTTGCACAACCGCAAACTTCCCATTTGCACAAGGTTGGATACCATGTCCCGTTGATGTCATTGAAGGTTTCTTCCTCCACCCAGCCATGTACAACACCAAGGGTCCCCGAAAGGTGAATTGAATAGATTTTACGAACGGGGAGATAGTTAAAAAAACGTTGGCTCCCTCCCCTTTGTTTGAATCCACGGTCACTGCGTCTGCGCCGTGCAATTTACTGTCACACCCGTGAGTGGCATTTTCTGTAGTACCATTCTCATCAGTTTAATCCCTGTTACGTCCCCAATCTGGGTACATTTATTAAATAGATTTTTTTGAACGGAGAGATGGTTAAAAAAACGCTGGCTCCCTCCCCTTTGTTTGAATCCACGCCACGGTCACTGGGTCTGCGCCGTGCAATTTACTGTCACACCTGATAAGAGTGGTATTTTCTGTAGTACTACTCTCATCAGTTTAATCCCTGTTATGTCCCATATCAGGGATTGCCTTTTGTGAAAAAAAAATTAGGCCGGGTACCTTCGACTGCCTTCACAGTGACAGACCAAACTCTGATACACCAAATTGAATTGATTTTTGGAACCGGGAGATGGAAAAAGCAGCTTGGTCGGTCCTCTTACTCCCAAGTTGGGGCACTGCGCGTGCACGGAGCAATGTGCTGTGACACCCTATATGAGTGGTGTCTTAACTAGTACTATTCCTATAAGTTTAATCCCTGTTACGTCCCCTATCTGGGGACGTGTGTCGAATTGATTAACCATTGTCAAATTAACAAACCATTACGACATCCTGCAATAATTTAGTTCTGAGCTTTGTACTTGCTTTGTATTGGAATTGATGGGGATTTTTTTAATTGTCTGCATTATTTCTAATAAACTATTAAGAGACTTTATTATGATTTTTTCATTTTATGTATTAAAAACCCACCCATACAACTTAAAAAATAAATAAGAAATTAATGTTTTTTCTAAGAAAAATTATCCAGCCGATCGCTTTTGGTCTGATCATAATGAAGCAACGGCCTTATCATCTGGGGTGTGGCAACATTGCCAACACACTCATAGAGGTGATGATCGGTTCATTGTGATACACAAGTCCCTTCACCACAACAAGGTAAGGATCACAAAGGGGAATTGACACATGTATGTGCCTTTTTTTTTTTTTTTTGCAGCCACAGTGCAGCACCAGAGGCTAGAAAAATTAGGCATGTAAACATGCCTGAAAAATAATCGTATTGTTGCAGCCGCTGTTTTTTTTTTTTAAGGCAGAAAGGTGACTAAAACATTGCGGCTTGAACACTAGTTGGTGGCGGAGAATTCACGAAAGTCATCCGGTATGCAGACATTAAATACAGCAGCGTGGGGACCATTTTGAGGCTAAGGCATGTCATCAGGCCTTTTGTTAGTCAAACGTATCCCCCACTGTCAGTCCCTTCGGGATCCATGCCTCATTCATCTTAATGAAGGTGAGGTAATCAACACTGTTTTGACCGAGGCAACTTCTTTTGTCAGTGACAATGCCTCCTGCTGCACTGAAGGTCCTTTCTGACAGGACACTTGAAGCGGGCCAGGCCAGAAGTTCTATCGCAAACTGGGATAGTTCAGGCCACAGGTCAAGCCTGCACACCCAGTAGTCAAGGGGTTCCTCGCTCCTCAGAGCGTCGATATCTGCAGTTAAGGCGAGGTAGTCTGCTACCTGTCGGTCGAGTCGTTCTCTAAGGCTGGATCCCGAAGGGCTGTGGCGATGTGTAGGACTGAAAAAGCTCTGCATGTCCTCCATCAACAACACATCTGTAAAGCGTCCTGTCCTTGCCGCTGTGGTCATGGTAGGAGGAGTATTACTTTACCCTCTTCCCCTGTTAGATTCCTGTTGTGATGTGACATCCCCCTTATAAGCTGTGTAAAGCATATTTTTTTGTTTGGTTTTGAACTGCTGCATCCTTTCTGACTTTCAGAAATTTGGTAACATTTCCGCCACTTTCTGCTTATACCGGGGGTCTAGTAGCGTGGCCACCCAG
Source organism: Bufo gargarizans (assembly GCF_014858855.1). Classification (NCBI taxonomy): domain Eukaryota; kingdom Metazoa; phylum Chordata; class Amphibia; order Anura; family Bufonidae; genus Bufo; species Bufo gargarizans. The sequence continues at coordinate 25,858,925 of NC_058080.1, read as the reverse complement.
TACAGGTCGTTCTCCTTCATCCTTTTTATACGAGGGTCCCTCAACAGACGTGACAGCATGAAAGACCCCATTTGCAAGGTTGGATGCCGAGCTACTCATTTCCCGTTCCTTATCCTCAATGATGTCATTGACGGTCAGTTCTTCACCCCAGCCACGTACAACACCACGGGTCCCAGATAGGTGACAACAAAGAGCCCCCTGAGGTGCCTGCTGTGGTTGGTCTTCGTCCTCCTCAAAGCCACATTCCTCCTCATACTCCTCTTGCAGTTTTTCCACAGGTCCGGCAAGCGATGATGACAAGGCTGTTTCTGGTGGTGATGGTGACCACAACTCTTCCTCTTGACTCTTTAATCACTAAGTAGTGGTTTGGGATTGCCTTTTTTGAAAAAAAAATTTTTGTCCGGGTACCTTCCACTGTGGTGTTCCAATAACGACAAATTTTTTGAAGGCCTCAGACTCCACCAGCTCGCATGGTAAAAGCTGGCAGGCTAAGAGTTCCGACAAGCCAGCTGTCAGACGCAGGGCAAGGGGATGACTCTGACATTGGCTTCTTACGCTCAAACATTTCCTTTACAGACACCTGACTGTGGGCAGATGAAATGGAACTGCTGAAGGTGAGAGGCGGAGTGGCGGTTGTTTGAGAGGGGGCAAGGAGGACAGCAGTGGTTGACGTGGCTGAAGATGCTGGACCAGGAGGAGGATGGTGGCTTTGAGTTTGTGTGCTGCTTGTACTCATGTGTTGATCCCATTGGCGTTTGTGATGTGAGATCATGTGTCTTCGAAAAGCAGTTGTACCGAGGTGGGTGTTGGACTTCCCACGACTCAGTTTCTTTTGGCACAGGTTGCAAATGGCATTGCTGTTATCAGAGGCAGACACACACAAAAAATGCCACACTGCTGAGCTTTGCAATGATGGCATTCTGGTGGTGGCAACAGCATGCGTTGATTGGCTCGCTGTCTGGCTGACCCCGGGTGCCGATACATGCTGTCTGACTGTGCTACTAGCTCCTTGTGATGACCTCCCCCTGCTTCCAACTCGTCTCCTCCTTCTCTCTGTCTCACCTTCTGAACTTTCCCCCTCTTCTTGCTCTCTTCGAGCAGGCACCCACGTTGCATCCACGGACACATCGTCATCGACAACCACTTCACTTGTATTTGACACCTCAGCAAAGGAAGCAGCAGCAGGTACAACATCATAATCATCATCATCATCATCATCATCATCATCACTGTACGTCCATGTGTGTAATGCTGCCTGACTGAGACATATCCCTGTTATCTACATCCTCTGGCAATAATGGTTGTGCATCCCTAATTTCATCCAACTGATGTGTAAATTACTCCTCTGAGGGATCAAGTGAAGCGGCTGTGGTGGCTGTGGTGGTAGCGGTGATGGTGGCGGAAGGCGGGAGAGTGGTAACTTGAGAGCAGATGACCAAAGCTGAGCTGGAGGAGGATGGTGTGTCAAGGTTCTTAGCGGAAGCTGTTGAAGATTGGGTGTCCTGTGTAAGCCAGTCAACTATTTTCTCAGAATTTTTTGGGTTCAGGGTACGTGGCCTCTGAACACTGGGCATTATTCCAGGGCCAGTGGAAATCACAGCACCACGAACACGACGGCCCCTGCGGCGTGGCCTCTGCCTGTCAGTTTTTTTAGATAAGTGGTGCTATGAGTGCAAGGTACTGTGTAACCCTATATAAGTGGTAGGCAGTGGGAACAGTACAGCCTGTGTGGGCCTGACACACACTGGCTTGCAAATGGGATTATATCACTGAAAAATATTGAATTCAATTTTTTTTATCTGCAAGGTATTTGTGAGTGAGTGACACCCTGTAACGTTATGAGTGGAGGCCTAGCCAGTGGCCACAGTACAGTCTGAGGCCAATCACACACTGGCTTGCAACTGGGATTATATCACAAAAAAATATTAACTAGAATTTTTTTATCTGCAAGGTATTTGTAAATGAAAAAAAGCACACTGATGTACCAGCCCTGAAAAGGGCTTTTTGGGGTGCTGTCAGGACGCTGTCCTTACAGCAGATGAGTCTGTGGACACAGAACACTGCCCTAGCTAACACTTTCCCTATTGAATCAGCAGCAGCAGCTACACTGTCCCTCCTCTCACTGAGAATGCAGCTTCCGAATGAATCTAAAATGAATGCTGTCCAGGATGTGGGAGGGTCTGGGAGGGAGGGTCTGCTGCTGATTGCCTGGAATGTGTCTGCTGACTGTGAGGTACAGGGTCAAAGTTTACTCAATGATGATGTATAGGGGGCGGACCGAACATCGCATATGTTCGCCCGCAGCGGCGAACGCGAACAAGCTATGTTCGCCGGGAACTGTTCGCTAGCGAATAGTTCGGGACATCACTAATAGCTAATAGATTGGAAGATAGAAAGATAAATGTGTTAGATAAATGGATAGATAATAGATAGAAAGAAAGATAGAAAGACAGCAAGTTAGATAGAAAGATAAATAGATGTTTGATAGATAGAAATGTAAATAGATAGATGTTTGATAGATAGCCATTAGATATAATATCAAGGACCGTCAGCAGGTATTTTACACTATTATTTTCTTTAGAAAAACAACAAAAAACTGCCAGGCATTAGATGTCACCATCTGTAGTAAACAAAAATGCAAAGATCTGCAGCACTCGCCAGTATAGTAAATCCAATAGTGGTTTATTCAATAAACAGCATGGTGATGCGACGTTTCGACCTTCCTCGGTCTTTCTCAAGCAATACAATAAATTAACAAGCGTGTGCCTAATATAACACAAAGTGGGTGGAGCTATCCCTTCCCCAGGTGGGATGGTACATCTACATACATATACATTCGTGGGTCATCATTTGTAATCATAAACATGGATCACTTCCAGTAGAACTGACACCCAGAGCAGACAGCCTCTATCAGCCATGAGAAACACAGCTTTTGCATCTATCTCTATATGCCTGTATTTGATGAAATAGAGGGTTATAGCCCAGATTTTTTGTGGAATAAACACTTTATTTTTTGTGTTTTTACAATTTATCTCAGGCAGTGAATTCTTATTATTTGAAGATTGAAACATTTACCGGTAGATGTATTACTGTGAGTATTTACACTAGAAAGCAGAATTCCTGAAGGGCTGACTAGGATAGAATATTAAAGGGAACCTGAAACTATGAAAATGCTATATAAACTGTGATATGCGGAGGGGCTTGGGTACATCCCTCATTGCCTGAAGGCCTGTATATAGATACAAACCATTATATCATCAGAACAGCTAATCAGATTTTCTTTATATAGAAATGTTTTAATCAGCAGGTTTAACCCTACAAGACAGTATGGTTTAAAATGGTTGATCCTGCTGACATGTCCTCTCTAAGAACATTTGCTTACATTAGCTTGCACTCACCTGTGTGTATCCATATAAGCTTAACAGCCGGGCCATATAGAGAGTCGTCTCAGAACGTAAATCTCCAATAAAACCGACCACTGCATCCTTCTCCATACATGAGTAGTTTGGAGCTGTCACCGTGTGTCCGGACAGTATCTGCAGAACGTCTTTTATAACTTTATTCACATTTCCGCAAGAGTCATATATGTGATATCCCAGAGTGACATTGGGCAGAATATCTGAACGCTTATTAATTGTCTCAATAGCAAATAGAAAAGCCAACAGATGTGTATATTCCCTTTGATGAATCCTGTAGAAAAAGATTTAAAAAATATTGCAAATGTAACAGACATTTCCTTCCTTACCTTTCCTCCTAGCTCATGTAATAATAAGATGAGTGGCTTAAAGGGGTTCTCCAGTTTTCCTATATATTTTCCATATCGTCTGTATAGGTTAGATATCAGATCGACGGAGGCCAGACTGCCGGCTCCCAGGCGATCCTCTGTATGAAGACAAAGCAGCGCTTGTATGATCAGTGTTATCTTTAGGCCCCTTTCACACGGGCGAGTATTCCGCGCGGGTGCGATGCGTGACTTGAACGCTTTGCACCCGCACTGAATCCTGACTCATTCATTCCTATGGGGCTGTGCACACGAGTGGTGATTTTCACGCATCCCTTGTACATTGCGTGAAAATCGCAGCATGCTCCTCTTTGTGCGTTTTTCACGTAACGCAGGTGTCACTACCAGATCTTTGAGAAGTTCTGATAGACGTTCTTCAGTACTTCCTGCATGATCTTCTCTTGTTTTGCTTTTGCTTTGACATCTCTCCTCCCTCTCCCAGCTATCATCTATTAGCAGTGATTGCATCCTTATATATCTCCTCCCATACTATCTCACTTTGCGGTTTATACAACTTCCTGGAATGGGTTGATGCTAGAAGCTGCTACTGCTGCATCCACAAGATAAGTCTGTTCCTTTATTTCTGGTGATCCTGACTCCCTCCGTATTAAGTGTAGGGAGCCGGTGGTCGTGTTCCCTCACTATTATAGGGTGTTATCAAAATGAATGGGGTTGCGTGAAAATCGCATGCATCTGCAAGCAAGTGCGGATGCGGTGTGATTTTCACGCACGGTTGCTAGGAGACGATCGGGATGGAGACCCGATCATTATTATTTTCCCTTATAACATGGTTATAAGGGAAAATAATAGCATTCTGAATACAGAATGCATAGTACAATAGCGTGAATGGGTTAATTATTATTATTTTTTTTATTTAACTCACCTCAATTAAGGTGAGTTAAATTATTTTTAATTTATTTGTAACCCCTCCAGTGCTATTTTACTATGCACTCTGTATTAAGAATGCTATTATTTTCTCTTATAACCATGTTATAACCACTTGATATTTGTGTTTGACATTCACTCTGAGATGTTGATTTTTTTGAAATTTTTTTGAATGTCAAACACAAATATCAAGTGGCCAGCCCTTGGGCGGCTCTGGGCCATCTTTATTTTCATCAGCTTTAGTGGATGGTCATGTGTTTTTAACTGGGGGGAAGAAGGCCCCTACTGTAAATATAGCGACAAGTGGGACAACAACCATGACGACGGGTATAGAGCAATCATTGAATGTGGAATCAAGAACAAGCAGATCCTCCGTAATACTATCTGGAAATCAATTCCCTACGAGTTCATCTACCACTCCCCAATAGCCCCCCTTTTTTTAGGTCAAGCAGGGGTACAAGCAAGAGACAGGGAGAAATGGGCTTTCTCGATGAAATGACACAAAGGAGGGCTACATTTAATGATTTAAACACGACTGAAACACAATATAATGGTGACCCTCTGTGTCTTTGTGATATATCCAGAAATGTGGAACCTGGCGCCAGACCAATGACCACACAAGTAATTAATCTATCCTGTAAGATTCTGTCCCAACTACAAATTGATGTCCTGAGTAGGGGCCTGACTTTTACACCAGTACCTCAATGTGATAAATTCACCTGGGTGAAGGACATTAACCTTTTTGCACGCAAACTTGCACTTCATAAACAACACTTAAGCCTGACACAGGACTCACACAAATTAATTCAGCAGGAACAGAAGGCTCTATTAACGTTGGAGAGTCTGCATGCAGAAAGTGAGGGTATATGCACCACTGTAGAACCCCCCTTGACAAACTTGAAACCTCGTTCAAGGTGGACACCACCTTTTTCTCAATATAAAAATATTGAAACGTTTGTGGATTTAGTTACTGATGAAATCAGAACCATCAAACTGCACAAACTTGGTGGGGCAAATAATTTGAACAGTGAGGAGGCTTCTGCCTTGGAATCTCTAAAAAAAGATGATAAAATTGTAATCAAGTCAAGCGACAAGGGGGGCAATATAGTGGTGCAAGATAGGAATGAGTATGACTTGATGGTTGAAAAATTATTAAGTGATAAAAAAGTCTATGAAATTCTAGACGGCAATCCAACAAGTGGTTACCTCACTAAACTGCATGCGATTCTAAAGGATGCACGAGACGACCAATTAATTTCTAAGGAGGAATTTACTTTCCTATATAATAAACATCCAACCATCGCCACTTTTTATGCACTTCCTAAAGTGCATAAAAATAGGGTCCCAATACCAGGGAGACCCATTGTATCGGGGAATGATGCATTAACCCAACCTGCTAGTGAGTATGTTGATACCATTTTAAGGCCCTTCGTGATAGAATTACCTTCCTATATTAAGGACACGAATGATGTATTGTCAAAAATAGCTAATGTCACATTATCAAAATCCACGTTTTTAGCCAGCCTCGATATTGAGGCCTTATATACTAATATTGAGCACAAATTAGGTGTTGAGGCGGTTAAATCTTTTCTGTATACGAAAAGCACGTCATTTCACAGGCATAATGATTTTGTAATACGATTACTAATGTTTGTCCTTACGCACAATTATTTTTTATGTAATGGAACTTTCTTTCACCAAATTCACGGGACCACGATGGGCACGCCTTGTGCCCCGACGTTCGCGAACCTTTTTCTTGGGTGGTGGGAGCACAATATTGTTTTTTCTGAGACTATGGAGCCCTATACAAAGTACATCAGTTATTGGGGCCGATTTATTGATGATGTCTTGCTGTTCTGGGAGGGGGAGAGGGGGCAGTTCCTTGACTTTGTGGAGCTACTTAATGCAAATGATATCGGTATGCACTTTACGTTCGAAATTAATCCGACTCAAATAAATTTCTTAGACCTTAAGATACAAAAGGATGAGTCTGGACAGATTCAGACCGATATCTATCGTAAACCTACTTCAACAAATAGCTTCCTGCATTTCTCGAGCTGGCATCCAACTGCATTAAAAAATGGAATACCGTTTGGACAATATTTACGTGCCAGGAGAAATTGTTCAACGGATGAACTGTTCAAGATCCAAGCGGACGATTTATATAATCGATTCCGCGATAGGGGATACCCTCGCAAAGTTCTTAAAAGGGCTTTCAATCGAGCAAAGACCCTTAAAAGAGATTCCCTTATCTCAGGTGGGACTGCCCCCCCTGTGACCCGTTGTATAGGTACTTTTGATGGTCATCATCAATTGATGACAAACATTTTAAGGAAATACTGGAAAATTCTCACAAATGATCCAGATCTACGTCAGGTACTCCCACCTCATCCCAGTGTCACTTTCAGACGTGGTCCAAGTCTGAGGGACCAATTGGTACATAGTTTTCTTCCCAAAATAGGACAGGAAAACAGCAATTGGTTGAGATCGAAGGTGACTGGTTCTTACCCATGCGGTGGCTGCACTTTCTGTAGCTTCCTACCTAAAATTAAAAGATTTTCTAATCCAGTCAATGGTAGGGAGTATGAGATTCGTGACTGGTTTAACTGCAAAAGCAGTGGATTAGTGTATATAGCCTCATGCACATGTCCGAAGTTATATGTTGGTAAGACGGTTCAGGAATTGAGGAGACGGATCTCGGGGCACATTAGTGCAATCAACACAAAAAAAGACACTTCCTTATACAGACATGTCTCGTATGTCCATAATGGCCGTATAGATGTACTCAAATTCTGGGGGCTTTCTCAAGTCAAATTGGGCCCCAGGTCTGGAAATTTGGACACCAGATTGTTAAGAGAAGAAGCCAAATGGATATACAGACTGTCAAGTCAGACTCCAGGTCTGGAAATTTGGACACCAGATTGTTAAGAGAAGAAGCCAAATGGATATACAGACTGTCAAGTCAGACTCCATCTGGCCTCAATGAAGGCTTCTCTTTTTCTGCTTTTTTATAATTATAATATCTTGCAAGAACACTAATTGTCTGAAATTTGGATAAATTGTCATTTATGAGAGGATAAAATCTAAAATAAAATAAAACTATAATATATATAAAGTTATAAGATGACCCCATAAATTCCTCCCCCCTCTTCTTTAGAGTTGACATGGGTATATATGCCGTGGTATAATGGAGAAAGGTGGGCAATATTGTATGACAAATGCACTTTATATTATTCTGACCAGCTAGCTGCGCATAGATCGTGAACTGCTGGTGTCATTAAAATATGTATTGTCCCACCTCGTTTTCCCTCCAACTGCATCTAAGTAACTAATATCCATTTGCCTGTATCCAGTCATCTTTAATAAAAATGTATCCAGTGGAGGACCCTGGCATTGTATCCTTTGAGATAGCCACTCCCATTTCCTGGATAGGGAAGAGGTGAAGTGATGATGATGAGTGCGTTGCCATTAGACGGCGCCAATGACTGGATTGGGTGGACGGACGCCTAGTGATGAGGTCATCACTGGGCGCCTGTGCATGCTACGTAGTGGCCACGCCCCGGGTGGCCGTAACCAATAGTTCGGCCGCCTGACTAAACGGGGGTGTGACCGGGCGCGTACAGCCTGTGATGATATCATCACTGGGCGTCCGCGCACGTGACATAGGAGACACGCCTCGTGCGGCCATGACCAATGGGCTAGCCGCAATGCATAAACAGTGGGCGTTACTTAGGGCATATAACCCACGTTTGCTCAGCGCGCCGACGCTAATACCCCAAACCCCTGACGAAGCCGCATTGCGGCGAAACATGTCGGGTGGGGACTAGTGTTAGGCGCTCTCTTTTTAGATCAGTCGGCAGCAAATGTGTCAACCCTACTCAGTAGTAGGGCCTTACTAGTATGTGTTGAATCAGTGTGGTGTGCGTTGTGGTATCAGTGCAAAGGAACACAATAATTGATATAACATTGGGCCCAAGTCCCGATTGGTAGTCGGGACTTGGGCCCAGGTCCCAGGACACCAAGAAATAGGGATATATCCAAAGTGTGGTTAACTGTATACCAACCACCCGCCTGCACAATTATATCTCTCTTATCAAATGAGAGAAAAGTAACCCTTTACACAAATCTGCACTGCCGTCTGACTGTACTAAACAAAACACGTTGCAAACTAGTAATATGATAATGTGCCCTCCTGCCACCAATATAACAATGCAGCAAAAGCAGTAATTTTTCTGTCTACTGTATAATTTATGCTTATTTTAACTCTTATAAAAATGGCATTATGTCACACTCGTGTGTGGGAGGAAAACACCTGCACCGAGCATAGGAGGGAAAAGGGTCATACATGAATAAGGCCTGGAAACCAGGGAAGGAAAATGGACACTTGCTAGAAAAAAAAATAATAACTCCAGTCCTGACAGACTACTAGTATGAACAGGCCCCAAAGGTAGGCAAGTGCATACACCGGATACCTAGAATCCTATCTCGCCCTATAGGACCCTGGAACTAATGTCAGGACTTAGTCTACCTGTTTTTCCAAAGTGAAGGATGAACAGGAGTCTAATGACAAGCAACATGGAAAGGCAACACACACACACATATATATATATATATATATATATATATATATATATATAAACAAAATACAAAAGGGGAAGAAAACACTTATCTTCAAGGAAACTTTGGTAGCACCAGGAACCAAACACAGACAAACCAAAAGTCCAACTGAAGCTACAAACCGCAAAGCATAGTGGGAGAAACAACAATAAATAGTGAAGGTAAAATGACCACAAGAGCTACACCTGGGGAAAGAAGTTATGGCAAGCACCAGAAACAAAACAGACGTCATTTGATTCAAAAGGAAAACATGTTAGATCAAACCACGTGTTGCCAGTCTTACCGATCTCCTGCCAGCTGTCGCGGGAATGTCCATATGTCTCCGAACGTCGTGACAGTGCCCCCCCCCCTTCTATGGGTGACCTCCGGGCACCCAGGACCAACCTTATCCGGATGAGACCTGTGAAAGGCTTTTACTAAATAGCTGGCATTCACGTCCGATGCCAGTGCCCACATCCTCTCCTCTGGTTCATAACCTTTCCAGTGAAGAAGATACTGCAGAGATCTACACAGAACTCGTGAGTCGATAATCTTGGCGATCTGGAATTCCAAACTGCCGTCCACCATGACAGGGGTTGGTGGCAAGGGGAACAACTCCAAAGGTTCAACATATCTCTTCAACAAAGATTTGTGAAATACATTATGAATTTTCAGAGCCTGAGGAAGTTGAAGAATAAAAGCTACAGGATTAATAATGTCAGGTTGGTCCTGGGTGCCCGGAGGTTACCCATAGAAGGGGGGGGGGGGGGTACTGTCACGGACGTTCCAAGACATACGGATTGGTGAGACTGGCAACATGTGGTTTGATCTGACATGTTTTCCTTTTGGATCAAATGAGGTCTGTGTTGTTTATGGTGCTTACCACACCTTCTTTCCCCAGGTGTAACTATTGTGGTCATTTTATATGGACCAATAAACCTTCAACTTAATATTCTTGTGGACAGCCACACAAAATTACCCACACTTAGGTCCGGACCATTCATACGTTTCCTGTCAGCCACACATACACTTGTTGCCCATATTTATTTAAATGATTTTGAATTTTCCACCATATAGAAGACAGTGATGATAAAAAACGTTCCTCCTCAAGAATAATGGAAGTATCTGAACCACAGAATGTGCTAAATTGCGGGTGAAATTCATATGCCCCAAAAAACAGCAACTTACCAGTGGACTCTTGTCTACGATTGTTTATGGCAAACTCTGCCAAAGACTAAAACGAGGACCACTCCTCCTGGTTCTCAGAGACAAAACATCTTAAGTAAGTCTCCAGACTGATTAGTGTGCTCCATCTGTCCATTAGTCTGAGGATGAAAAGCAAAAGAAAAAGACAGTTGTACCCCCAGCCAAGTACAGAACGCCTTCCAGAATCTGGACACAAACTAAGTCCAATGATCCAAAACCATGTCAGAGGGAATGCCATGAAGTTTCACAATGTTGTCAACAAATACTTGCGCAAGTGTTTTAGCATTAGGTAGGCCAGGTAATGCTATAAAGTGCACCATTTTACTAAAACGATCAACAACCACCAGAATAATTGCCTTTCCAGATGAATTAGGAAGGTCAGTAATAAAATACATAGATAAGTAAGTCCATGGTCTGGACAGGATGGGCAAAGGAAGTAGAGATCCAGAAGGTCGAGTATATGTCACCTTAGCGCATGCACAGAAACTACAGGCCGACACATAGTCCTCAACACATTTTCGCAAACCCTGGCCACCAGAATCTACAAGAGATGAGATTGGCAGTGGATCTACTCCCGTAAGAACCGTACAGTGATGTTCCTCAAACACGAGGGCGGAGCTAGCGCCTGACCGGAATGAACGTGTGCGCTTGAGCTCTGCAGCTCAGACTCGGCTTCATATTAGCTAACATTAGCAGCTTGGCATAAATAATGGGCAAAATCGGCCAGCAGAAAGCAGGGGACTCGTCCCTCTCCCATAAGCAATCGACGAATTGGGAGATATGGACAAGTTCATTAAAAAAGCTGCTGCAATCTGTGCAGCGAGGGAAGCAAAGATGGCACCGGAGCCTTACAAAGAAACTGAGGAGAGTGAGCCGGATCTCCAAGCTGACGGCAGTGATGTGGAAGACCATAGGCACCGCAAACACCTCCCGATCTCCAGAAAATACCTGAACTCAGCACTACAAAGAGCGATGGAGCCACTTGTGAGTGAACTTTCCTCCCTTAGACAAGACGTTAGGCATGTGGACAGCAGAGTAGAGGCCCTTGAGACCAACCAGGCCACGATCCTGGACTTCCAGACGGCTGCAGCCAGAAGCCTACTGAAGTGCCAAACGCACCTTAACGATGCATTTAATGCCCTGAAGGACCAGGAGAATCATGGGGGAAGAAACAACTTATGTTTTAGAGGGGTTCCAGAGACAGACTCTCCACAGGACTCTTCTGATATCGTCAAGGAGATTTGCGAGGGTCTACTAGGCCCAGAACGCTCCGCTTCGATTGTAATTGAGTGGGCTCACCGGGTTTGCGTCCAAAACCGAAGGGCAATGAGCCCCCTAGAGATATCATCTGCCTCTTCCTCCACTTCCAAGACAAGAAAGCCATAATTAACAAAGCACGACTGCCGAGTGGAGCAAATTACAACGGGGTGCCGATTAATATCTTTCAAGATCTGGTTCCAATGACTCTTCAGAAAAGAAGGACCCTCAAGCCTCTTACAGATTGGCTCAGAAGCCATAAAATTATATACCGCTGGCAGTTCCCATTCGGTTTGTCCTTTTCTTACCAAGGCAGGAAGATTTCCATCAAGTCTCACCTGGACTTAGGCCCTGCATTCGATATCCTGGACATTTCATGGAGATCGAGGACTGGGACGCTGTCCAAGACCTAACATCATTACCGGAGCTCCCCAGGATTCTGCCATTTGAAACAAGGTGCACGCCCAAGGCCCAAAGACAAAAGGAGAAGAAAAAAACAGCCTCTTACCCCAAGATGCATACCTACAGATGTCTTCTGAAGCATAGGAAGACTACTTCTCCTTTTTCTTCGCACCATATGCTGAGTATAATGCTCTCAACCTTCTCTTTTATATCCCTTCTCTCACTTCCCTTATATACATCTCTAGATATTCCAGCTGACTTTCTCTCTCTTTCTTTATCCTTGAAAATATGCCTAATCTATTTGGACTATTATCAAGTGTAATATCCAGCGACACAATGCCTCTCTGTCTTCCGTTATTTTAACTCTTCGTGTACTAGGTACTCTATGGCGATATTTGGTTTGAAGCGATGTCAGGTTAAATTGTGTGCCCAGCTTACCCTGACCTCTACAGGGCTGTCTCCTGATAACAAGGTACCTTGTAAACCTTCACTTACTCACTGGTGTACTGCCTTCTGGAGTCCTTAGAGCCGCCAGGCTATTTTGAGCGCTCAGCATTTCCTGGACGCTGCAATGCAAAATACCCGACTACGGCATGCGTTGCGATTTCTCTTCTATGTCCTGGTGCATGTTGTGGCCGGTACGGGGTCATCCTACAGTTGTCTCAAATCTGCCAGGTTGTGTTGAGCTCTTGATATTACATCATATAACGTCCGATGACATGTCACCTCATGTTATATCTCCCAATGCAATATTCTAATGTATATCTGATATTGTACTGCCATATGATGCTTTTGGTGCCTCGAAATTATGTTATACTATGTATTCAGCTTTCTTTGACCACTACGATGTGATTTACCTAAAGATAATATATTTTGAGCAATTAGGCTATGTTCCTCAAACAACTTATGATGCAATTCTGGTGAAACAAACAATTCCCCAGAGGTGCAAGACTCCAGTGCGTCTCCCTGAGCCTCTAATACCGTCACCTATAGGTCAGGGTATAGAGTGGACATCACCACCCCCTCCAACAGTATCAGACTCGGATTTTCAAAATCACCACCTCCAGGAAAACTACGTGACAGGGCATCTGCCTTGACTTTCTTAACCCCAGGATGATTATTGACAATGAAATTTAATCTGGTGAAAAACGAAGACCACCTGGCCTGCCTTGGGTTCAGTTGTTTCGCTAAATCCAGGTAAGCCAGATTTTTGTGATCTTTGAACACTGTGATTGGATGAATCGCCCCTTCCAACCAATGACGCCACTCCTCAAAAGCCAACTTAATGGCCAGCAACTCTCTGTTACCCACATCGTAATTTCTCTATGCGGCAGAGAGTTTTTTAGACAAAAATGCACATGGGCACCATTTACCAGGTGATGGGGACTGCGATAAAACTGCTTTTACCCCCACCTTGGACGTGTCCACTTCCACAATGAAAGATTGTGATAAATCAGGCTTCACCAACATAGGGGCATAAGAGAAGCTATTTATTCTCTCTTAGAATCTGTAACACCTGTCTAACGTGATCCTGATGAGTCTCCATGTCTGGAGAATTAATTAGTATGTCATCCAAATGCACGACAACAAACCTCCCTGTAGCGGAGCCGCAATATTAAATCCCAGTATCTCCGCTGATACAGTAAGGTAATCCACACCGAGTGCTGAAAGTAGGCAATATTCCCAATCCCCCCAGTAACCGGACGAAACACAGTTCTGAGAATCAACTAACTTTATTTTGGCATAGCACACCTACTTTAAACCCCCCAACAGCCTAATTTACATACAATAGGGCACATGGATTACTATGGTACAAGGAAGAGTGGGACCAGACAATAACAAGGGCTTATGGGAGATTGAGGAGGGACAGAGCAGCTGGTATAACCATCTAACGCCGAAAGGCGTGAGTGCGGCAGGTCTCCCAGGTCACGCTAATGCCGAAAGGCCTCATCTCGCGTGACCTGAGATTTCCTGTGAATGCGCGCTCGTTCACAGGATCGCAAGGTAAACGAGTTGATCTACAGCCTGCCAGCAGCGATCATTCACATGGATTTTTTTTAACCCCAGAAAGGTATATTAGACGCTGTTTTGTTAAAAGCGTCTGATATACCTGCTACCTGGTCCTATGGTGGTCCCTTTTGCTTGGATCGACCACCAGAGGACACAGGCAGCTCTGTAAGTAGCACCAATCACCACTACACTACACCCCCCCCTCCTGCCACTTATTATCCCCTTATTAACCCTTGATTACCCCATATAGACTCCCTGATCACCCCCCTTGCATTGATCACCTCCCTGTGAGGCTCCATTGAGACGTTCGTATGTGTTTTGCGGATCCGCGGATCCGCAAAACACGGACGCCGGCAATGTGCTTTCCGCATTTTGCGGAACCGCACATTGCCAGAACTACACTCACCTAAAGAATTATTAGGAACGTCTGTTCTATTTCTCATTAATGCGATTATCTAGTCAACCAATCACATGGCAGTTGCTTCAATGCATGTAGGGTTGTGGTCCTGGTCAAGACAATCTCCTGAACTCCAAACTGAATGTCAGAATGGGAAAGAAATGTGGGCTACAACAGCAGAAGACCCCACCGGGTACTACTCATCTCCACTACAAATAGGAAAAAGAGGCTATAATTTGCACGAGCTCACCAAAATTGGACTGTTGAAGACTGGAAAAATGTTGCCTGGTCTGATGAGTCTCAATTTCTGTTGAGACATTCAAATGGTAGAGTCCGAATTTGGCGTAAACAGAATGAGAACATGTATCCATCATGCCTTGTTACTACTGTGCAGGCTGCTGGTGGTGGTGTAATGGTGTGAGGGATGTTTTCTGGGCACACTTTAGGCCCCTTAGTGCCAATTGGCCATCGTTTAAATGCCACGGGCTACCTGAGCATTGTTTCTGACCATGTCCATCCCTTCATGACCACCATGTACCCATCCTCTGATGGCTACTTCCAGCAGGATAATGCACCATGTCACAAAGCTCGAATCATTTCAAATTGGTTTCTTGAACATGACAATGAGTTCACTGTACTAAAATGGCCCCCACAGTCACCAGATCTCAACCCAATAGAGCATGTTTGGGATGTGATGGAAGAGGAGCTTCGTGCCCTGGATGTGCATCCCTCAAATCTCCATCAACTGCAAGATGCTATCCTATCAATATGGGCCAACATTTCTAAAGAATGCTATCAGCACCTTGTTGAATCAATCGTAGAATTAAGGCAGTTCTGAAGGCAAAAGGGGGTCCAACACCGTATTAGTGTGGTGTTCCTAATAATTCTTTAGGTGAGTGTATATAGAAAATGCCTTTTCTTGTCCGCAATTGCGGACAAGAATAGGACATGTTCTATAGGCTCTACAAAAAACGTAGTGTTCGCCCAATCAGGCCTGATCTTGTGTGCACACTTGCGTCACTGCAGTGACAGAAATTTTTTTTTTTCTGATCACTGCAAAAACACCGTAAAATCGCTGTGGCGCTATAAAGATCACTTTTGAGGGGCATGGTGAGTTCATAAAAGTTTTTTTTTTTTTTTGCAAATGTTAGCGGAATTTTGTATTTATTTTTTTCTTACAAAGTCTCATATTCCACTTTTTTGTGGAAAAAAAAACCCATGAACTCACTATACCCCTCACGGAAAACCTTGGGGTGTATTCTTTCCAAACTGGGGTCACTTGTGGAGTATTTATACTGCCCTGGCATTTTAGTAGACCTAAAGCGTAAGAAGTAGTTTGGAATCCAAATGCGTAAAAATGCCCTGTGAAATCCTAAAGGTACTCATTGGAATTTGGGCCCCTTTGCGCATCTTGGCTGCAAAAAAGTGTCACACATGTGGTATCGCCGTACTCAGAAGAAGTAGGGCAATGTGTTTTGGGGTGTATTTTTACACATACCCATGCTGGGTGAGCGAAATATCTCTGTAAGTTGACAACTTTGTATAAAAAAAATGGTAAAAGTTGTCATTTACAGAGATATTTCTCACACACAGTATGGGTATATGCAAAAATACACCCTAAAACACATTGCCCTACTTCTCCTGAGTACGGCAATACCATATGTGTGACACTTTTTTGCAGCCAAGATGCGCAAAGGGGCCCAAATTCTAATGAGTACCTTTTAGGAGGGCATTTTTAGACATTTGGATTCCAGACTTCTTCTCACGCTTTAGGGCCCCTAAAATGCCAGGGCAGTATAACACAAGTGACCCAATTTTTGAAAGAAGAGACCCCAAGGTATTCCGTGAGGGGTATGGCAAGTTAATGTAAAATTAAATTTTTTGTCACAAGTTAGTGGAATATGAGACTTATTTTTTTTTCTTACAAAGAAAAAAAATCATATTCCGCTAACTTGTGCCAAAAAAAAAAAAAAAATTCTATGAACTCGCCATGTCCCTCACGGAATACCTTGGGGTGTCTTCTTTCCAAAATGGGGTTACTTGTGAGGTATTTATACTGCCCTGGCATTTTAGGGGCCCTAAAGCGTGAGAAGTAGTTTGGAATCCAAATGCGTAAAAATGCCCTGTGAAATCCTAAAGGTACTCATTTGAATTTGGGCCCCTTTGCGCACCTAGGCTGCAAAAAAGTGTCACACATGTGGTATCGCCTTACTCAGGAGAAGTAGGGCAATGTGTTTTGGGGTGTATTTTTACATATACACATACTGTGTGTGAGAAATATCTCTGTAAATTACAACTTTTTACATTTTTTATACAAAGTTGTCAATTTACAGAGATATTTCGCTCACCCAGCATGGGTATATGTAAAAATACACCCCAAAACACATTTCCCTACTTCTTCTGAGTACGGCGATACCACGTGTGACACTTTTTTGCAGCCTAGATGCGTAAAGGGGCCGAAAGTCCAAGTACCTTTAGGCTTTACAGGGTTGCTCACAATTTAGCCCCACCCAAAATGCCAGAACAGTAAACACACCCCACAAATGACCCCATTTCGGAAAGCAGACACCCCAAGGTCTTCACTGAGGGGCATAGTGAGTCCATGGGAGATTTTTTTATTTATTTTTGCCAGAAGTTAGCACAAATGGAAACTTTATTTATTTATTTTTTTTTCCTCAGAGAGTGTCATTTCCGCTAACTTGTGAAAAATATTTAAATCATACATTAACGCACCATGCCCCTCCACAAATACTTTGGGGTGTCTTCTTTCTAAAATGGGGAAATTTGGGGGGTATTTATACTATCCTGGCATTCTAGCACCTCAAGAAACATGACAGGTGCTCAGAAAGTCAGAGCTGCTTCAAAATGCGGAAATTCACATTTATGTACCATAGTTTGTAAACGCTATAATTTTTGCGCAAACCAATAAATATCCACTTATTGGATTTTTTATTTATCAAAGACATGTAGCACAATAAATTCTGACACAAACTTGTATAGAAATGTAATTATATTTGAACAATTTTACCAGTAAAAGTTAAAATACACTTTTGAGAAAATTGAGGTCTATTTTGATTAATATAGAAAAACAAAAAATGTCAGCAGCAATCAAATACCACCAAAAGAAAGCTGTATTTGTGAGAAGAAAAGGAGGTAAAATTAATTTGGGTGCCAAGTTGCATGACCGAGCAATAAACTGTTAAAGTTGTGAAGTGACGATTTGTAAAAAAAGGGCCTGGTCACTAGGGGGGGTATAAACATGCCGTCCTTAAGTGGTTAAACTGGTCTCACGGTGTCCCGGAGACAACACCCTGCTGGGGAAACAATGGGACAGGACAAAGGGGGGGGGGGGAGAGTCACAGAAAAGCCATGCATTAAACATTACAGTAAGAGCAGATATATACAAAGAAATTCTATAAGTGGCGATGTTTGCCACACTCCGGACTAGGTAATGAAAAATGTAATTCACAAAATGCTGGAAAATCTCAGGAGCATTGGTCAACAGGGATAGCCAGTTTGCATTGTTTGCCCATGAGCATATGCAGGCTGCCATCTTTTTCACAAGTCCGGCGAAGCACAGGTAAGCGCTTACCTGTGAAATAGTAGAAATAAAGCAATGAATCCAGCATCGAAGTTAGAAAATATTGTGGGTTCCTTTATTCGGTGTAGTACAGATCCATACAGTAACAGCATCACCTCAGTGTTCCAAATGAACATCTACGCGTTTCGAACAAACATGTTCTTAGTCGTGACCGATCAGAAATCCAACTGGTCATGTCTATAGGCTAGTCGCACACTCTCCTCCCACCTACAGGTGGTAACTAGAAGGAGCTGATTGCGGCACAGCCGAAGCACAACCAATAGGAACAACTGAAATTAACATAAGTGCAAGTTGAACAACAATGAAAAAACAAGTGGGTGCACATAAAATGTGTACTATTCAGACTCCTGGGTCTAAGTCAGGAATAACAAAAAAGGCTAGTCTCCGGAAAAATTCAATAATAAGTGGGACATTGGCAAAAAATGTGTATGAATTCCTGAAAAAAACAGACATGTAGCACAATAAATTCTGACACAAACTTGTATAGAAATGTAATTATATTTGAACAATTTTACCAGTAAAAGTTAAAATACACTTTTGAGAAAATTGAGGTCTATTTTGATTAATATAGAAAAACAAAAAATGTCAGCAGCAATCAAATACCACCAAAAGAAAGCTGTATTTGTGAGAAGAAAAGGAGGTAAAATTAATTTGGGTGCCAAGTTGCATGACCGAGCAATAAACTGTTAAAGTTGTGAAGTGACGATTTGTAAAAAAGGGCCTGGTCACTAGGGGGGGTATAAACATGCCGTCCTTAAGTGGTTAAACTGGTCTCACGGTGTCCCGGAGACAACACCCTGCTGGGGAAACAATGGGACAGGACAAAGGGGGGGGGGGGGGGAGAGTCACAGAAAAGCCATGCATTAAACATTACAGTAAGAGCAGATATATACAAAGAAATTCTATAAGTGGCGATGTTTGCCACACTCCGGACTAGGTAATGAAAAATGTAATTCACAAAATGCTGGAAAATCTCAGGAGCATTGGTCAACAGGGATAGCCAGTTTGCATTGTTTGCCCATGAGCATATGCAGGCTGCCATCTTTTTCACAAGTCCGGCGAAGCACAGGTAAGCGCTTACCTGTGAAATAGTAGAAATAAAGCAATGAATCCAGCATCGAAGTTAGAAAATATTGTGGGTTCCTTTATTCGGTGTAGTACAGATCCATACAGTAACAGCATCACCTCAGTGTTCCAAATGAACATCTACGCGTTTCGAACAAACATGTTCTTAGTCGTGACCGATCAGAAATCCAACTGGTCATGTCTATAGGCTAGTCGCACACTCTCCTCCCACCTACAGGTGGTAACTAGAAGGAGCTGATTGCGGCACAGCCGAAGCACAACCAATAGGAACAACTGAAATTAACATAAGTGCAAGTTGAACAACAATGAAAAAACAAGTGGGTGCACATAAAATGTGTACTATTCAGACTCCTGGGTCTAAGTCAGGAATAACAAAAAAGGCTAGTCTCCGGAAAAATTCAATAATAAGTGGGACATTGGCAAAAAATGTGTATGAATTCCTGAAAAAAACGCATGGTCTGAATAGTAGTTTACAATGTTAAAAACAGAAAAATGCAAATCAAACATGGCAAAAGTATCATCATAGCTGCTAATCTGGATGAAACAACACAGTGAACATATATAGGTACATCAGGAATGGACGAAATCCTAGTAAAGATACACGAGTTCCTTTTTAAGGTTCAAGCCATTCGGATGTCTTGTTTTTAATCGTAGAATCCAAAAGGCCTCCCTTTCTATTAATCGCCTTTGGAAATCGCCCCCTCGAATAGAGGGAAAAATTTGCTCGATTCCAAAGGCAGAAAAAGTTTGTAAGCTCCTACCATGCATCGAAACAAAGTGCCTAGAAGCATTCAAAATATTAACATAAGAAGAATTGGTAACATAATTCAGATGCTCCAGGAATCTATTCTTCAACCTTCTTATGGTGCTTCCCACATAAAGGATGTCACACTGAGTACATCTGATAACATAAATTACCCCAGTAGTATTGCAGTTTATATAGGGTTTAATGGGGAAGGTTGAAGTGTGTTCTGAATCCTCAAAGGTTTTGGTGGGTACAACATAGTCACAAGTTTTGCAGGGATGACTGCCGCACCGTGTGAATCCATTATATTTAAGCCAAGTATTGGTCTGGGTTCTTTTCGACGCTGATTTAAATAATGAAGGGGACATGGAAGAAGCCAGCGTGGGAGACCGTCTGGCTGCCACCCTGTAGCCATCCTGCAGTAAACCATGTAAAATATCATCCTCATGTAGAATCGATATACATTCCGATACTACCTGTTTGACCTGCTGGAATTGGTTACTGTAGGTGATGACCAAAGTAGGTGGATTGATGTGATCTTTCACACTTGCTGTATTTCCTTCCTTCCCTGCTCTATTATCACTCCCAAAAAGTAATGTCTTGCGTCTTTTCGCCTGTGCTAATTTTTCAGCTCTCTTGATCATCCAGATTGAATAACCCCTTACTAATAATCGTGATGTGATGAGTCGGCATTCAAGTGTGAAGTCCGCATCATCACTACAATTTCTTCTAGAACGCAGCATCTCTCATACTAGTATAGACTTAATGGTATGTATAGAATGGTGGCTGTTGGCTCTCCGTATCGCATTTAAAGAGACTGGTTTATAGTGATGTCCCGAACTATTCGCCGGCGAACAGTTCACGGCGAACATGGCTTGTTTGCGTTCTCCGCGGCAGGCGAACATATGCGATGTTCGGTCCGCCCCCTATACATCATCATTGAGCAAACTTTGACCCTGTACCTCACAGTCAGCAGACACATTCCAGCCAATCAGCAGCAGACCCTCCCTCCCAGACCCTCCCACCTCCTGGACAGCATCCATTTTAGATTCATTCGGAAGCTGCATTCACAGTAAGAGGAGGGACAGTGCTGCTGCTGCTGCTGATTCAATAGGGAAAGCGTTAGCTAGGGCAGTGTTCTGTGTCCACAGACTCATCTGCTGTAAGGACAGTGTCCTGACAGCACCCTAAAAAGCCCTTTTTAGGGCTGGTACATCAGTCTGCTTTTTTTAAATCTTATTTTCATATATAAATAAATATATATATATATATATATATATATATATATATTGCAGTTGCCTGCCCATGTGTGAGAGGCTGCAGGCTCAGTCACAGACAGTACTGTGTGCACACCATTCATACAGGGTGTCACAATACCTTGCAGATAAAAAAATCAATTTAATATTTTTCTGTGATATAATCCCAGTTGCAAGCCAGTGTGTGTCTGGCCCACAGACTGTACTGTGGCCACTTGCTAGGCCACCACTCATACCGTTACAGGGTGTTCAATTCAATAAATGGACCCCAGATTGGGGACGCAACAGGGATTAAACTGATGAGAAGAGAGAACTACAGAAAATACCACTCATATCAGGTGTGACAGTAAATTGTACGGCGCAGACACAGTGACTGTAGATTCAAACAAAGGGGAGGGAGCCAGTGTTTTTTTAACCATCTCCCCGTTCAAAAAATCAATTCAATTCACCTTTCGGGACCCTTGGTGTTGAACGTGGCTGGGTGGAGGAAGAAACCTTCAATGACATCAACGGGACATGGCTAGCTTGGTATCCAACCTTGTGCAAATGGGGAGTTTGCGGTTGGGCAAATGGACAGTTTGCAGTTGTTTGCAGTGCATTAAAAGGGGAGTGGTGATCTCCCTCACCACTGACCCCAGAGGAAGATATTTCATACTTGTAGGCCTTATTAACAACGTCAAATACACACTGGTTACAATATATGCCCCAAACCGCAGACAAGTGCACTTTCTGAATCGGGTTTTTCAAAAAGTTAATAAGGTCAAACAGGGACATTAATAAAATTCCAGGCGAAGCATGGGATACTACATCCACATCTCACTGGCGCACAGATACGCTATCACAATTAATACATAGACCGTAGTATGATATCTGGCGGATACAACATGGATCTGAAAAAGACTTCACTTTTCACTCTCACCCTTTCAATACATATTCTAGGATAGATATGTTTCTAGTTGGCAGTTCTCTGCTCCAAACTGTTTCCTCCTCAAAGATTTAAACAATTACGTGGTCTGACCACGTTGTGATAACTATGACCCTGACAGAAACCCACACCCATCCTGCTTCATCTTTGTGGAGGGATAATGCCTACTAGATGGCACACACTTCCTTAGGAACTCCATACAGCTGTATTAGAATATTTCCAACTGAATTATGGTACAGTATCGAAACAAAAAAACTCACTGGCCTAAACGGGTGAAAATGCGGAGGAATTGCTCTCCCGGTTATAGACACGCCACAGTGTCTGGGTTTGAAGCATTTTCACCCGTTTAGGCCACTTTTTTCAGTGAGTTTTTTTTGTCTTTATGTGTCACATGGTCTGTTGTGGGTGTGGCTCACAGCTTTTTTCTACCTCACAGTGCATTGGTGATACCACTATGGAGGCATGTGAGAGTCTGGCTGCGAGTTGATTTCTAGCACTGATTCAGACCCTGTTCACACACCACGTGCAGGTGAGTGGTAGGACCCCTTGCTTGCTGAGACACCGTGACGTGGTGCATGACTGGCCTCCCACATGTTCCTGACTGGAAGATATTGGCAAAGTTCTCATCTTTTAACATCGGCCTGAGGAATTAGGCTAGTATTGTCAGTTGCATAACATTTTTTTTACAGTATCTAAACACACTACCCTCTGGAATGCCCACATAGCATTTATCCGAGGCGTCTTTATTAAATTGGGACACCGAGCAAAAAGAGAGAGGGAGGGCTTTTTACAGAGACGTACCATAAGGTCCAAACCATTGAGGCTCTAAACAAAAAGCCACCCTCACCTAGCTATCAGGAACAGATTTGTCAGCTGAGAACAAAGTTGAATGAATGCTCACTATACACATATGACTCATTGGCCCACAAGCAAGAAGTAGGGAGGAATCATGTTTTTACTCGGCAATTGAAAAATGTGCATTACGAAAATTCGCAATCAACACTACTCCTAAAGTCAAAGATACTGCAGCCTTCTCATTGGCCCACAAGCTAGAAGCAAGGAGGGATCATGTGTACTGATTTGAAAAAAAAATCTTGAATATTCAAAATTACGAATATATATAACTATATTCAAAATATTTCGAATTCTCGAAGTGCCTATACTTGCGATAAAAATTAGCAATTAGAATATTTGTAATCTACACTAGTAACAATTACAACTAGCTGAACAGCTCTGCAACACACAATATCCCTGAAGCAAAGGTGGATCTCTCACCAGATATGCTTTTACAAGGATGGTGGCGTTTGAGAAGGAGATATGCAAAAGGTCAGCTCTGCTGATGTGTCCTCGAGACTGAAGACTTCTCTTTCCCAGGATGTTCTGCATTCCCACAATGCAGTAGTTTTGCAACGGACAAACAAAGTGTAATTCAATTTAAGACCTCTAGATGTGCTACAACCACACTAAACTCTTCAGAATTAGGGCTACTTTCACACTGGTGTTTTGAATTCTGTTTGTGAGATCTGTTCCAGGGATCTCACAAACGGTTGAAAATGGATCAGTTCAGCCCCAATGCATTCTGAATGGATAATGATTCAGTTTGGCTCCGTTCCGCCTCCATTCCGCTCTGGATGCAGACACCAAAATGCTGCTTACAGCGTTTTGGTGTCCGCCTGGCGATGCAGAGCCAAACGGATCAATGTAAGTCAATGGGGATGGATCAATTTTTACTGACACAATATGGTGCAATTGAAAACCGATCCGTCCCCATTGACGTTCAATGTAAGTCAGGATGGATCCATTTTGACTTAGACTTAAAATAAATAAATAATGCAAACGGATCCGTTCCGAATGGATACAAGCGTTTGCATTATAGGTGCGGATCCGTCTGTGCAGATACCAGGTGTGAAAGTAGCCTTACCCTGACCCTAGCAGAATGAACTAGAGTCATTATCTAACCCTGCTGGGCAGAACACACTGTATTCCACAGATACCACACAGAGATGTTTTTAATATTTACAATAAAAATCTTAAACTAAACCAGATGCAGACAGGTGTCAGTGTTCATAGATATTTTCCAAATTGCACTTTTGTCTCACTACTGCACATGAGCTGAAAGAGGTCAGCACAGGCTGAGATACAGAATATCCAGTGAAGACTGAGAAATAACAATAAAAATAACACTTTAAGGATTGATTTTCATTCTTCTGATCCGTCAAAAAAAAAAATAGACCCTTTTTTTCTAACATCTGTTGTGCTACTTTTGCATCTTTTTTGTCAATTGCACAAATGACTTTCTCTCCCATCTAAAATAATGGATCTGATGGAACCGACAAAGACAGATGCAAAATGAGTGCAGTAAATGCTCAAAATCAAGGATGATTTTTTTCCCCCTTAATTTTTTAGTTTTTTAGACACATCTGAGCAGAAAACTAAACCGGGATGTGACCCTAGACTAAGAATGCAAAATTTCAAAACGTGAAATTTGGCTATGAAGGCACGAAGGCTTAAACCCCCCCCCCCCCCCCCCTTCCATGAGCAGAGTTTACAAAATGTGTGAATATTATACATGTACAAAAATGCGCTTTTATAAAATAGTCATAAAAAAAACTGCAACATAATCTGACCCATAGTGGGGATTTGAGATCTGCTTCCTGTCAATTTATGCACCATATTTCTACTGTGCGATACATAGGGTGAAATCGGTGGCAAATCCGCAGCACGTAATGGAAAGTCTACACACTGTCATATGTTTAGATTGGTTTAATGCTAAACCCGGACATTCCTCCATTTCCCCAGGCAGCCCCCTGACTTGAGCAGTTCATGCTCCGATGCTCTCCTTTTCTCACACTGAAACTGCTTTTTGCAGTAAGACTTTATTTCCCAGAATAATCACAGAATGAACTGGCAGATTCTCAATACTTTCTTATGGACAGTCATTTGTGAGAGATTTTTTTAAGTAGAGCAATCCCAAGTCTCATTGTCGCTCAAAGAGATTTTCCAAGATTTCTCTGGATAGGTCATAAGTATCTGATTGGTGGGGGTCCAACACCAGGGACCTCCACCGATCAGCTGTTTGGGAAGGCACCAGTGCTCCTGTGAGCGCAGCAGTCTTCTTTCTGCATTTCCTAGGCCAGTGTCGTTCATCGGTCACGTAGCCTAGGAGCAGCTCAGCCCCATTCAAGTGAATGAGGCTGAGCTGCAATACTAAGCACAGCCACTATACAATGTACAGCGCTGTTCTAGATAGCCTGCAAGAAGCCATGGTGCTCACAGGAGCGCCGTTACCTTCTCAAAACAGATGATCGGCAGGGGGGCCGGGTGTCGGACCCCTACAGATCAGATACTGAGGATAGGTCCTTAGTATAAAAATCTCAGAAAACCCTTTTAAGTCCTCATGAATGTGGCAGAGCCCTGTGCTGGAGGTTATATGCAGCGTCCATCTTAGGACACGTAGGAACTGCAAAATCCCTGTAAAACTGCATTAGTTGCATTGCATGTTATTTGCATTACATCACCTGTTGTATTCCCTGTTCATAGGCTGGCTAGGTGTAATTTATACATACCACCACTAGATGGGGATAGCACTACTCTGGGATATCCAGCCCAGCTCAGGTCTTATCTGTGGTCAGTCTGTTGTTAAGTTTGAGAGAGTGCAGATCAAGCACCAAACTGCTCAGGTAAAAGTCTAGTCCAGGAAGGGACAAAGAAAGAAAAGACTAAAAATACAAAGGATAAAAGCCACTACCCAGGCATCAAAGGATACTTTAGCCACAGGCAACCTCACCAAATTACACTGGTTTTAAAGGTACCTTGAAGCCTAAGTTAAAACCCAGCCAAACCTATTAACAGTGGATCAACAGAATTCCTCTAAAGAACAAAAGACGGTATTCTGTCTGGATGTATAGGCCGCAACTGGAACCAACACCAGTAAAAGTTGTGAGTTGTATCCTACCACTGTCTACTTCATTCTTCAATTTAATTACAACTGGTTGTACCACCATTAACGGTACTGGCGTCACAACAAATACCACCAAGGGACCCAGCCACCACAAGCACCCTAAACACCGCTGCCATCAAAGGCACCTCAACCTCCACCTAGGCTGGTGCTTCCCTACCACAGAGCGTGCCCCAGGGAGGCTTTCTGCTAGCCGTGAGTAAACCGATGATCTGAAATATTATTGGCCCCTCATTGGCCCACCGTGCACCTCACGTGTAGCCCCTGCGGTTCTGGCACGCCACATATACTGCAGCACACATGTAGACTATGTAATATAACATGGAACGGAGCTTGTTAGTTTCCTTTAGCATCTTCCAGACAAATAAATCCATATATCTCAATATGAAATTGCAGGATGTACAGTAAGACCTCAGAACCTCTATGGATCTTCTCTTATGGCTGCATACAACACACAGATGGAATATGACTGTGCGAAAGAGGCCTTGACTTCTCTGTTCACTGAGAACTAAACAAACTTAAATCCTCAGGTTCTTGTAGATGGAGCTGTAGTCCAACATGCTATAGCGGGTAATATACTGTACATGTGGCGCAAATGCTGAATTCTTCTAGGGAGGAAAACCAACATATGTCGGGCATCACATGGAGCATGTCACATTTGTATGAATCTACATATACTTCTATATCTGAGATCATCTCTATGGGTGGCCTACCACATCTCTGTACAAAGCCTGCTAAAACCTGGTATGAATATAGTAGATCTTTTACCCTTTTCAACCTACAGGTCCTTCTAAAAAAATTAGCATATTGTGATGAAGTTCATTATTTTCTGTAATGTACTGATAAACATTAGACTTTCATATATTTTAGATTCATTACACACAACTGAAGTAGTTCAAGCCTTTTATTGTTTTAATATTGATGATTTTGGCAAACAGCTCATGAAAACCCCCAAATTCCTATCTAAAAAAATTAGCATATCATGAAAAGGTTCTCTAAACGAGCTATTAACCTAATCATCTGAATCAACTAATTAAATCTAAACACCTGCAAAAGATTCCTGAGGCTTTTAAAAACTCCCAGCCTGGTTCATTACTCCAAACCGCAATCATGGGTAAGACTGCCGACCTGACTGCTGTCCCAGAAGGCCATCATTGACACCCTCAAGCAAGAGGGTAAGACACAGAAAGACATGTCTGAACGAATAGGCTGTTCCCAGAGTGCTGTATCAAGGCCCCTCAGTGGGAAGTCTGTGGGAAGGAAAAAGTGTGGCAGAAAACGCTGCACAACGAGAAGAGGTGACCGGACCCTGAGGTAGATTGTGGAGCAGGACCGATTCCAGACCTTGGGGGACCTGCGGAAGCAGTGGACTGAGTCTGGAGTAGAAACATCCAGAGCCACCGTGTACAGGCGTGTGCAGGAAATGAGCTACAGGTGCCGCATTCCCCAGGTCAAGCCACTTTTGAACCAGAAACAGCGGCAGAAGCGCCTGACCCGGGCTACAGAGAAGCAGCACTGGACTGTTGCTCAGTGGTCCAAAGTACTTTTTTCGGATGAAAGCAAATTTTGCATGTCATTCGGAAATCAAGGTGCCAGAGTCTGGAGGAAGACTGGGGAGAGGGAAATGCCAAAATGCCTGAAGTCCAGTGTCAAGTACCCACAGTCAGTGATGGTCTGGGTGCCATGTCAGCTGCTGGTGTTGGTCCACTGTGTTTTATCAAGGGCAGGGTCAATGCAGCTAGCTATCAGGAGATTTTGGAGCACTTCATGCTTCCATCTGCTGAAAAGCTTTATGGAGATGAAGATTTCATTTTTCAGCACTGACCTGGCACCTGCTCACAGTGCCAAAACCACTGGTAAATGGTTTACTGACCATGGTATTACTGTGCTCAATTGGCCTGCCAACTCTCCTGACCTGAACCCCATAGAGAATCTGTGGGATATTGGGAAGAGAAAGTTGAGAGACGCAAGACCCAACACTCTGGATAAGCTTAAGGCCGCTATCGAAGCATCCTGGGCCTCCATAACACCTCAGCAGTGCCACAGGCTGATTGCCTCCATGCCACGCCGCATTGAAGCAGTCATTTCTGCAAAAGGATTCCCGACCAAGTATTGAGTGCATAACTGAACATAATTATTTGAAGGTTGACTTTTTTTGTATTAAAAACACTTTTCTTTTATTGGTCGGATGAAATATGCTAATTTTTTTAGATAGGAATTTGGGTTTTCATGAGCTGTATGCCAAAATCATCAATATTAAAACAATAAAAGGCTTGAACTACTTCAGTTGGTGTGTAATGAATCTAAAATATATGAAAGTCTAATGTTTATCAGTACATTACAGAAAATAATGAACTTTAGCACAATATGCAATTATTTTAGAAGGACCTGTATAACAACTTATATGATGATTTTACTGAGAATTTACAATGTTCACCCTCAAAACGGTAAATGCTGTAATACTGAAGGAGAAGCCAGGTGGACTTTTACCTGTACTTATCCCAGAACTCACATAAAGTGATTTATTTTAAGATTTATTAAGATAACACATATATCCCTGTATAGACTGAATACAATAAGATGCGATCGCCTCTCTGATCCCTGTCATTTTCTGTGTGAATTCTAGCTCTGCAGGACTAACATTTGTACTTACCCTGAACACATGTGTTTGAAGGTATTTCTCTCTGTCCTGACCCATCGTGTCACCCAGGAATGTACAGTGAAGATCCCTCCGATAATGATGTCTCCTTCCTGAGAATATTCATACTCAAAGGTGTAATCCTTCATTACAATAAGATGCGATCGCCTCTCTGATCCCTGTCATTTTCTGTGTGAATTCTAGCTCTGCAGGACTAACATTTGTACTTACCCTGAACACATGTGTTTGAAGGTATTTCTCTCTGTCCTGACCCATCGTGTCACCCAGGAATGTACAGTGAAGATCCCTCCGATAATGATGTCTCCTTCCTGAGAATATTCATACTCAAAGGTGTAATCCTTCATTACAAGATGACATTGAGCTGCAGGGTCCTGTATCTCTGAATCACAGAAGGTCACACACAAAACCAGCAAAAGGAAGATTTTCAGAAAATAAGACAAAATGATAGAAATAATTTTGTGCAGTTTCATTGCTTCCATGGTATCTCTGGAACACTGGTGTCTGCACAGGCCTGGACATTATTCAGCAGTAGATCAAGGGATGTGACAGGGAGAGGTTTATATCTTATCACCGGTCAGGTCTGTACCGAGAAATAAGTACAATGTCCTCCTGTGTATTATCTAGAAAAGAACGCAAAGTGAGAAAAAAGTCACAACCACCAGGGATCTCTCTGAACTGCAACAAAGAGTTCTAAAAGTGTGTCTGTACTTAAGTAAAACTTTTCACATGTTAAAGTGACAGAAACTACTTATAAAAAGATAGGGATTTGACTTTCAGGTGAAATTTATGCCAAATGTAAAAAGTTCACACTACAGTGATGTTATATCATGAAAGTACAGTAGAAGCATGCAACCCACTCTTCTTGAAGAGCGGTCCTCAGGTCATTGAGGTTTGGGAGTAGAGATGTCCCAAACTATTCGCCGGCGAACAGTTCCCGGCGAACATAGCTTGTTCGCGTTCGCCGCGGCGGGTGAACATATCCAATATTCGATCCGCCCCCTATTCGTCATCATTGTGTAAACTTTGACCCTGTACCACACAGTCAGCAGACACATTCCAGCCAATCAGCAGCAGACCCTCCCTCCCAGACCCTCCCACCTCCTGGACAGCATCCATTTTAGATTCATTAGGAAGCTGCATTCACAGTGAGAGGAGGGACAGTGTAGCTGCTGCTGATCTAATAGGGAAATCAATATCTAGAACAGTGTATTCAGTGTCCACTACAGTCCTGAAAGACTCATCTGATCTCTGCTGTAAGGACAGCACCCCAAAAAAATTTTGACTGAATAACTAGCAGTCAGTTGCACAAACGTGTTTGTGCGTCTAAGGCCCAGTGCAGTGCATAGTGTCACTTCAGCGCCATTCATATCTGGTGTCACAGTAGCTTGCACGTATACTACCACTAATCGAAAAACAAATGACAGGCAGAGGCAGGCCACCCCGCAGGGGCCGTTGTGGTTGTGGTGCTGTGATTCTCTTTGGCCCTAGAATAATGCCCAGTGTTCAGAGGCCACGTACCCTGAACTCGAAAAGTTCTGAGGACATAATTGACTGGCTAACACAGGACACCCAATCCTCTACAGCTTGGTGCATGGCACATGTGTGTAATCTGATCGTACAACGCTTTGTGCATAAGTACCCAGGCTTACAGGACGTCCTCAAGCAGGCCAGGAAGGTGTGTGGCTATTTCAGGCGTTCCTACACGGCCATGGTGCACTTTTCAGACCATCAGCGCCGAAAAAACATGCGAGTGAGGCGCTTGATTTGCGACAGCCCGACACGTTGGAATTCAACACTCCTAATGTTCGACCACCTGCTCCAACAAGAAAAAGCTAGCAAAGAGTATTTGTATGACCGGGGTGCTAGGACAGCCTCTGCAGAGCTGGACATTTTTTGGCCACGTAACTGGACGCTCATGCGCAATGCCTGTAGTATCATGCGTCCTTTTGAGGAGGTGACAAACCTAGTCAGTCGCACCGAAGGCACCATCAACGACATCATCCCATTTGTTTTCTTCCTGGAGCGTGCCCTGCGAAGAGTGCTGGATCAGGCCGTAGATGAGCATGAAGAGAAAGAGGAACAGTTGTGGTCACCATCACCACCAGAAACAGCCTTATCAGCATCGCTTGCTGGACCTGTGGCAACGCCGGAAGAGGAGTGTGAGGAAGAGGAGTCAGAGGAGGAATATGACTTTGAGGAGGAGGAGGAAGTCCAACCACAACAGGCATACCAGGGTGCTCGTTGTCACCTATCTGGTACCCGTGGTGTTGTACGTGGCTGGGTGGAAGAACATACCTTCAGTGAGATCACTGAGGATGAGGAACGGGACATGAGTAGCTCAGCATCCAACCTTGTGCAAATGGGGTCTTTTATGCTGTCGTGCCTGTTGAGGGTCCCTCGTATAAAAAGGCTGAAGGAGAATGACCTGTACTAGGTGTCCAGGCTACTAGACCCCCGGTATAAGCAGAAAGTGTCTGAAATGTTACCGAATTACCGGAAGTCGGAAAGGATGCAGCAGTTCCAAAATAAATTAAAAAGTATGCTTTACACAGCTTATAAGGGGGATGTCACAGCACAACGGGATTCTAACAGGGGAAGAGGTGAAAGTAATCCTCCTCCTACCACGACCACGCCGGCAAGGACAGGATGCTTTACAGACTTGTTGTTGATGGAGGACATGCAGAGCTTTTTAAGTCCTACGCAGCGCAACAGCCCTTCGGGCTCCAACCTCAGAGAATGACTCGACCGAAAGGTAGCAGACTACCTCGCCTTAACTGCAGATATTGACACTCTGAGGAGCGATGAACCCCTTGACTACTGGGTGTGCAGGCTTGACCTGTGGCCTGAGCTATCCCAATTTGCGATAGAACTTCTGGCCTGCCCCGCTTCAAGTGTCCTGTCAGAAAGGACCTTCAGTGCAACAGGAGGCATTGTCACTGAGAATAGAAGTCACCAAGGTCAAAAAAGTCTAGATTACCTCACCTTTATTAAGATGAATGAGGGATGGATCCCAAAGGGACTGACAGTGGGTGATACATTCGACTAAAAAAGGCCTGGTGATAAGATGAGCTGCCTTGGGCAGCTCACAAAGCCACAATGTTTTAGGGCACTTTCTGCCTGGGAAACAAACATCAATTTTTCCGGCCACTGCTATAGCAGCGGCTGCAAAAATACAAAATTTTTCAGGCATGTGTACATGCTTAATTTTTCTGGCCTCTGGTGCTGCACTGTGGCTTCAAAAACCAAACCCCTTCGTGATCGTTACCTTGTTGTGGTTAAGGGGCTTGCGAAACACAATGAAGCGACCACTGTTGCTTCATTGTGAACAGACCAAAAGCGATCGGCTGGATAATTTTGCATAGAAAAAACAAAAATTTTCTTTGTGATCATCTAAGGTGATCATTAAAGCCTACTAGGTAGAGTTGAGCGAACACCTGGATGTTCGGGTTCGAGAAGTTCGGCCGAACTTCGTCCCGAACCCCATTGAAGTCAATGGGGACCCAAACTTTTCGGCACTAAAAAGGCTGTAAAACAGCCCAGGAAAGGGCTAGAGGGCTGCAAAAGAAAATGCAGTAAAATGTAGTTAAATCCACTGAAAACAAATGTGGATAGGGAAATGAATAAAAATAAAAATAAAATAAATAAAAATTAACCAATATCAATTGGAGAGAGGTCCCATAGCAGAGAATCTGGCTTCATGTCAGCAGAGAATCTGGCTTCACGTCACCCAACACTGTAATAGTCCATTGTCATATATTTAGACCCCGGCACCCAGACAGAGGAGAGAGGTCCCATAACAGAGAATCAGGCTTCATGTCAGCAGAGAATCAGTCTTCATGTCATAGCAGAGAATCAGGCTTCACGTCACCCACCACTGGAACAGTCCATTGTCATATATTTAGGCCCCGGCACCCAGACAGAGAGAGGTCCCATAACAGAGATTCAGGCTTCATGTCAGCAGAGAATCAGTCTGCATGTCATAGCAGAGAATTAGGCTTCACGTCACCCAACACTGGAACAGTCCATTGTCAGATATTTAGGCCCCGGCACCCAGGCAGAGGAGGGAGGTCCCATAAAAGAGATTCAGGCTTCATGTCAGCAGAGAATCAATCTTCATGTCATAGCAGAGAATCAGGCTTCACGTCACCCAACACTGGAACAGTCCATTGTCAGATATTTTTAGGCCCCGGCACCCAGACAGAGGAGAGGTTCATTCAACTTTGGGTTGCCCCGCAATATAATGGTAAAATGAAAATAAATATAGGATTGAATGAGGAAGTGCCCTGGAGTACAATAATACATGGTTAAGGGGAGGTAGTTAATGTCTAATCTGCACAAGGGATAGACAGGTCCTGTGGGATCCATGCCTGGTTCATTTTTATGAACGTCAGCTTGTCCACATTGGCTGTAGACAGGCGGCTGCGTTTGTCTGTAATGACGCCCCCTGCCGTGCTGAATACACGTTCAGACAAAACGCTGGCCGCCCGGCAGGCCATCACCTCCAAAGCATAAAAGGCTAGCTCTGGCCACGTGGACAATTTAGAGACCCAGAAGTTGAATGGGGCCGAACCATCAGTCTGTACGTGGAGGGGTGGGCACACGTACTGTTCCACCATGTTAGTGAAATGTTGCCTCCTGCTAACACGTTGCGTATCAGGTGGTGTTGCAGTTAGCTGTGGCGTGTTGACAAAACTTTTCCTCATCTCTGCCATGCTAACCCTGCCCTCAGAGGAGCTGACCGTGATACAGCTGCATTGGCGACCTCTTGCTCCTCCTCTGCCTTCGCCTTGGGCTTCCACTTGTTCCCCTGTGACATTTGGGAATGCTCTCAGTAGCGCGTCTACCAATGCTCGCTTGTACTGGTGCATCTTCCTATCACGCTCTAGTGCAGGAAGTAAGAGGGGCACATTGTCTTTGTACCGAGGATTCAGCAGGGTGGCAACCCAGTAGTCCGCACACGTTAAAATGTGGGCAACTCTGCTGTCGTTGCGCAGGCACTGCAGCATGTAGTCGCTCATGTGTGCCAGGCTGCCCAGAGGTAAGGACAAGTTGTCCTCTGTGGGAGGCGTATCGTCATCGTCCTGCGTTTCCCCCCAGCCACGCACCAGTGATGGGCCCGAGCTGCGTTGGGTGCCAGCCCGCTGAGAACATGCTTCATCCTCATCCACCTCCTCCTCATCCTCGTCCTCCAGTAGTGGGCCCTGGCTGGCCACATTTGTACCTGGCCTCTGCTGTTGCAAAAAACCTCCCTCTGAGTCACTTCGAAGAGACTGGCCTGAAAGTGCTAAAAATTACCCCTCTTCCTCCTCCTCCTCTTCCATCATCGCCCTAAGTGTTTTCTCAAGGAGACATAGAAGTGGTATTGTAACGCTGATAACGGCGTCATCGCCACTGGCCATGTTGGTGGAGTACTCGAAACAGCGCAACAGGTCACACAGGTCTCGCATGGAGGCCCAGTCATTGGTGGTGAAGTGGTGCTGTTCCGCAGTGCGACTGACCCGTGCGTGCTGCAGCTGAAACTCCACTATGGCCTGCTGCTGCTCGCACAGTCTGTCCAGCATGTGCAAGGTGGAGTTCCACCTGGTGGGCACGTCGCATATGAGGCGGTGAGCGGGAAGGCCGAAGTTACGCTGTAGCGCAGACAGGCGAGCAGCGGCAGGATGTGAACGCCGGAAGCGCGAACAGACGGCCCGCACTTTATGCAGCAGCTCTGACATGTCGGGGTAGTTGTGTATGAACTTCTGCACCACCAAATTCAGCACATGCGCCAAGCAAGGGATGTGCGTCAAATTGGCTAGTCCCAGAGCTGCAACGAGATTTCGCCCATTATCACACACCACCAGGCCGGGCTTGAGGCTCCCTGGCAGCAACCACTCGTCGGTCTGTTGTTCTATACCCCGCCACAACTCCTGTGCGGTGTGGGGCCTGTCCCCCAAACATATGAGTTTCAGAATGGCCTGCTGACGTTTACCCCGGCTGTGCTGAAGTTGGTGGTGAAGGTGTGTGGCTGACTGGATGAGCAGGTGGAAGAAGAGGAGGAGGAAGCCGAGAAGGAGGAGGTGGCAACAGGAGGCAAAGAATGTTGCCCTGCGATCCTTGGCGGCAGAAAGGACGTGCGCCAAACAGCTCTCCGCCTGGGGCCCAGCTGCCACTACATTTACCCAGTGTGCAGTTAGGGAGATATAGCGTCCCTGGCCGTGCTTACTGGTCCACGTATCTGTGGTTAGGTGGACCTTGCTACAGATGGCGTTGCGCAGTGCACACTTGATTTTATCGGATACTTGGTTGTGCAGGGAAGGCACGGCTCTCTTGGAGAAGTAGTGGCGGCTGGGAACAACATACTAGTGGGACAGCAAGCGACATGAGCTGTTTGAAGCTGTCTGTGTCCACCAGCCTAAATGACAGCATTTCATAGGCCAGTAGTTTAGAAATGCTGGCATTCAGGGCCAGGGATCGAGGGTGGCTAGGTGGGAATTTACGCTTTCTCTCAAATGTTTGTGAGATGGAGAGCTGAACGCTGCCGTGTGACATGGTTGAGACGCTTGGTGACGGAGGTGGTGGTGGTGGTGTTGGTGGTACATCCCCTGTTTGCTGGGCGGCAGGTGCCAACGTTCCTCCAGAGGCGGAGGAAGAGGCCGAGGCGGCAGCAGCAGAAGAGGCCGAGGCGGCAGCAGCAGAAGAGGTAGCAGGGGGAGCCTGAGTGACTTCCTTGGTTTTAAGGTGTTTACTCCACTGCAGTTCATGCTTTGCATGCAGGTGCCTGGTCATGCAGGTTGTGCTCAGGTTCAGAACGTTAATGCCTCGCTTCAGGCTCTGATGGCACAGCGTGCAAACCACTCGGGTCTTGTCGTCAGCACATTGTTTGAAGAAGTGCCATGCCAGGGAACTCCTTGAAGCTGCCTTTGGGGTGCTCGGTCCCAGATGGCGGCGGTCAGTAGCAGGCGGAGTCTCTTGGCGGCGGGTGTTCTGCTTTTGCCCACTGCTCCCTCTTTTGCTACGCTGTTGGCTCGGTCTCACCACTGCCTCTTCCTCCGAACTGTGAAAGTCAGTGGCACGACCTTCATTCCATGTGGGGTCTAGGACCTCATCGTCCCCTGCATCGTCTTCCACCCAGTCTTGATCCCTGACCTCCTGTTCAGTCTGCACACTGCAGAAAGACGCAGCAGTTGGCACCTGTGTTTCGTCATCATCAGAGACATGCTGAGGTGGTATTCCCATGTCCTCATCATCAGGAAACATAAGTGGTTGTGCGTCAGTGCATTCTATGTCTTTCACCGCTGGGGAAGGGCTAGGTGGATGCCCTTGGGAAACCCTGCCAGCGGAGTCTTCAAACAGCATAAGAGACTGCTGCATAACTTGAGGCTGAGACAGTTTCCCTGGTATGCATGGGGGTGATGTGACAGACTGATGGGGTTGGTTTTCAGGCGCCATCTGTGCGCTTTCTGCAGAAGACTGGGTGGGAGATAATGTGAACGTGCTGGATCCACTGTCGGCCACCCAATTGACTAATGCCTGTACCTGCTCAGGCCTTACCATCCTTAGAACGGCATTGGGCCCCACCATATATCGCTGTAAATTATGGCGGCTACTGGGACCTGAGGTAGTTGGTACACTAGGACGTGTGGATGTGGCAGAACGGCCACGTCCTCTCCCAGCACCAGAGGGTCCACTAACACCACCACGACCATGTCCACGTCCGCGTCCCTTACTAGATGTTTTCCTCATTGTTATGGTTCACCACAACAACAAAAATATTATTTGGCCCAATGTATTGTATTCAAATTCAGCGGGATATAAATTTGAGGCCTAGTATTTAGGCGCTGGGTGACCGGTATGGATTTACTGACAGAATTAGACTTGGAAATGCACAGTAGCGTGTGTGTGAAGTTATTCTGAATGACCCTATGTGCACCTTGAATATTATATACCCTTTTAGGGATAGATTTCAAATAGCTCTGATATAGCAGAAACCACTAA
Source organism: Bufo gargarizans (assembly GCF_014858855.1). NCBI lineage: Eukaryota > Metazoa > Chordata > Amphibia > Anura > Bufonidae > Bufo > Bufo gargarizans. The sequence continues at coordinate 25,822,184 of NC_058080.1, read as the reverse complement.
ATTATGAAATTGCTAAATTGGGAATTGTATTTCAACCCAGAACAAAAACTGTGCTTTGACGGACACTAAATAACTTTCCCAGCCACAACAGGACAGCGGTAACGAGAGATTTAGCGGGATATAAATTTGAGGCCTAGTATTTAGGCGCTGGGTGACCGGTATGGATTTAGTGACAGAATTAGACTGGGATATGGCCAAAAAATAACCACACTATTTCTGGTTAAATGCACTTGGTGACGGGCGCAGCTTGCCCCTGATGTAGTATATGGCCAAAAAATGAACAGACTATTGCTGGTTAAATGCACTTGGTGTCACAGCTTGACGAACCACACTACTGAGGGTTAAATGCACTTGGTGACGGGCGCAGCTTGCCCCTGATTTAGTATATGGCCAAAAAATGAACAGACTATTGCTGGTTAAATGCACTTGGTGTGATAGCTTGACCAACCACACTACTGAGGGTTAAATGCACTTGGTGACGGGCGCAGCTTGCCCCTGATTTAGTATATGGCCAAAAAATAAACAGACTATTGCTGGTTAAATGCACTTGGTGTGACAGCTTCACCCTGATGTAGGCTTTAGCCAAAAAACAACCACACCATTGAGGGTTAAATGCACTTGGTCGCAGCTTGTGCTGGCGCACCACAAGACACAAAATGGCCGCCGATCACCCCAGAAAAAAGTGACTGACAAACGGTCTGGGCAGCCTAAAAACAGTGAGCAATTGAGGATCAGCAGCTCAATGATCCACAGCTGCAGATCGATCAGTTAATCAAGTCCTTTGGAGGAGTTAATCTGCCTAATCTCGCCCTACTGTCGCAGCCGCAACCTCTCCCTACGCTAATCAGAGCAGAGTGATGGGCGGCGCTATGTGACTCCAGCTTAAATAGAGGCTGGGTCACATGGTGCTCTGGCCAATCACAGCCATGCCAATAGTAGGCATGGCTGTGATGGCCTCTTGGGGCAAGTAGTATGACGCTTGTTGATTGGCTGCTTTGCAGCCTTTCAAAAAGCGCCAAGAAAGCGTCACAAAAGCGCCAAGAAAGCGACGAACACCGAACCCGAACCCGGACTTTTACGAAAATGTCTGGGTTCAGGTCCGTGTCACGGACACCCCAAAATTTGGTACGAACCCGAACTATACAGTTCGAGTTCGCTCATCCCTAATCCTGATCTATCCTAAATACATAAAATCCCACAGTATACATCACTAAAAGGATACCGTACATGGTGTGGGGGGTTAGCTCTTCTCCGGGGGTCATTCTCACAGATACGCCTTTAGGACACCAAGTTTCAGGTCCAAACAGTGTATTTATTGTTCAACACCAGCAACAATAAAATGACAAAATAATAAACACTCGCCCGTCCAGGCTCTAACTAAACATAAAGTTTCCTGACTCACCTAGGTCCCAGTTCACACCCTGCGAACTCATGCGGCTTTGTCAGCCAATGTCCCACAGCCTCCTGGCTGTACAGAGCACAGTACGCCCACTGTCTCCAGTTCAGTATTTCTTGTGGGGGATTGGGGCTCAGTAGTCTGCCTGACTGTGGCCCTGCGACCCTCCCAGGCGTCGCTGCGTCCCCCAACTCCAGGCTATCGCCCAGCTTTGTGGTCCCTCAGCCTTGCCCAGTGAGACCACACAGACAGAGCCTCCAGGCCTCTGTCCACAGGTACCACACTCCCCCCATTTCTGACACTCTGGGAGGTGCTTTGTGCCAGGCTGATTACCTCCAGCTTCTCTCACCTGTGGTGGAACAGGGGTGTGGACCGAACTATCCACCCCTTCCTTGCCTATAACCTGAGTGAGACCTGTCACTGTCTCACAATGGTTATATGAACATAATAAATAAACTCCATCCAATCATAGTGTACATTCACCAAAAAATACCATACATGATTTTATAAACGTACATAAAAAGAAAGCGTTATAAATAATAATACATGAATGGTGTAAGTCCTGATCTCATACCAATATTTTCAGGATATATACTATAGATAAGTGTCATATGTGATAATAAAATATTTTTTTTTATAAAAATTCAAACTAATGATGCATCAGGACAACACACAACAATATAGTGCAAATGTTCATTATAAGTGAATACAAATCCCCATTATGGAAGACTCCATAAATACAGGGAGTGCAGAATTATTAGGCAAATTAGTATTTTGACCACATCATCCTCTTTATGCATGTTGTCTTACTCCAAGCTGTATAGGCTCGAAAGCCTACTACCAATTAAGCATATTAGGTGATGTGCATCTCTGTAATGAGAAGGGGTGTGGTCTAATGACATCAACACCCTATATCAGGTGTGCATAATTATTTGGCAACTTCCTTTCCTTTGGCAAAATGGGTCAAAAGAAGGACTTGACAGGCTCAGAAAAGTCAAAAATAGTGAGATATCTTGCAGAGGGATGCAGCACTCTTAAAATTGCAAAGCTTCTGAAGCGTGATCATCGAACAATCAAGCGTTTCATTCAAAATAGTCAACAGGGTCGCAAGAAGCGTGTGGAAAAACCAAGGCGCAAAATAACTGCCCATGAACTGAGAAAAGTCAAGCGTGCAGCTGCCAAGATGCCACTTGCCACCAGTTTGGCCATATTTCAGAGCTGCAACATCACTGGAGTGCCCAAAAGCACAAGGTGTGCAATACTCAGAGACATGGCCAAGGTAAGAAAGGCTGAAAGACGACCACCACTGAACAAGACACACAAGCTGAAACGTCAAGACTGGGCCAAGAAATATCTCAAGACTGATTTTTCTAAGGTTTTATGGACTGATGAAATGAGAGTGAGTCTTGATGGGCCAGATGGATGGGCCCGTGGCTGGATTGGTAAAGGGCAGAGAGCTCCAGTTCGACTCAGACGCCAGCAAGGTGGAGGTGGAGTACTGGTTTGGGCTGGTATCATCAAAGATGAGCTTGTGGGGCCTTTTTAGGTTGAGGATGGAGTCAAGCTCAACTCCCAGTCCTACTGCCAGTTTCTGGAAGACACCTTCTTCAAGCAGTGGTACAGGAAGAAGTCTGCATCCTTCAAGAAAAACATGATTTTCATGCAGGACAATGCTCCATCACACGCGTCCAAGTACTCCACAGCGTGGCTGGCAAGAAAGGGTATAAAAGAAGAAAATCTAATGACATGGCCTCCTTGTTCACCTGATCTGAACCACATTGAGAACCTGTGGTCCATCATCAAATGTGAGATTTACAAGGAGGGAAAACAGTACACCTCTCTGAACAGTGTCTGGGAGGCTGTGGTTGCTGCTGCACGCAATGTTGATGGTGAACAGATCAAAACACTGACAGAATCCATGGATGGCAGGCTTTTGAGTGTCCTTGCAAAGAAAGGTGGCTATATTGGTCACTGATTTGTTTTTGTTTTGTTTTTGAATGTCAGAAATGTATATTTGTGAATGTTGAGATGTTATATTGGTTTCACTGGTAAAAATAAATAATTGAAATGGGTATATATTTGTTTTTTGTTAAGTTGCCTAATAATTATGCACAGTAATAGTCACCTGCACACACATATATCCCCCTAAAATAGCTAAAACTAAAAACAGACTAAAAACTACTTCCAAAAATATTCAGCTTTGATATTAATGAGTTTTTTGGGTTCATTGAGAACATGGTTGTTGTTCAATAATAAAATTAATCCTCAAAAATACAACTTGCCTAATAATTCTGCACTCCCTGTACAACTACACGTATAGTGGAAATCTCCCAGAATACCTAGACCATAAATTAATGAAGGGGGAATGGAAAATGTTCCATATAACCCCTCTATCACAAAATAGAAGTTATATCAAGTATGGACAATGATATCACACTAAGTCTTCATAATCCATGATAGAGGGTGATCAATGTGCCCAGGTGTGTCTGGGCAACGTGAACTGTGGTTGACCCAGCACAGTCAGGCACGTTGCCACCCATCTAATGTGCTGGATACCTAAACAATTGCCATATTAACCGCCTCCGGACCGCCTAATGCAGGATCGCGGTCTGGAGGCGGCTGTCCCAGGCAGTCACGCATATATGCGTCATCTCGCGAGACGCGAGATGGCGCGCTCAGCAGGCCCGTGCATGCGCATCGCGGGCCGGCAAAAGTTAGAGGGGGGTCACGTCATCAGCTTGCCAGCCAATGATCGTGGCTGGCAAGCTGATGATTTTTAAAAAAGCGAATCAGAAGACAGATAACACATCATATTAGTAAATATAATGTGTTAAATGGCTGCTCTGCTCCTCTGCTGGTCCTTTTCGTCGGTTGGTCCAGACAGAGGAGCACAGTTCACAGTGAGTAGCCACCAACAGCACACTTAGCCCCAGATCACCCCCCATCACCCCAATTAACCTCTTGATCGCCCCTGTCAATCACCTAGTGAAAGGAAAAAAGTGATCAGTGTAAACTGTCACATTTTTTTTTTTTCACTGGTATTGACTGAGGATAGTTTTGGCCCCTTGGTTAGGTAGTTAGCGTCGGTTAGCGTCCAGCCCACTGCACCGCAGTCACTTATTCGCTGATTAGCATATCGCTAATCAGCATTTGTACTTTTATAGTATCTGTAAGTGATCAAAACTGATCACAGTCAGATCTATAATAGTATTAGTGTCACCTTAGCTCACCCTTCACCCAAAATGCAGTGTTTGCCCGATCATGCCTGATCGGTCGCCCACACGTGCGTTCACCCACACCCGCCCCGCCTCAGTGACAAAAAATCATTTTATTTTTTTTTATCACTGCACAATCACTTTCCAAGCGCTGCGGTGATAAAAAAAAATCCGTTTTGATATTTTTTTTTTTAATCAATCGCAGCGGCCTCCAGTACTTCGCTAGCCTCCCATTTGTAAGACAGGCTTGCTTTTTTTCTTGGGTAGTCTCAGGGAATACCCCCTAAATTTAGTAGTCCAAACGTCAAACAGGGGGTATTCTTCTGAAGAGGCCTACAGGCTTCTGACCAAGTCGGATGAGGAATGGGAACCCTCATCTGACGAATCTAGCGGGTCAGAATATGAACCTGTAGAAAGCCTTGGCAGTCTGACCGAAAGTTCGGACAAGGAGGTTGAGGTCCCTGATAACAGCAGGCGTACCCGGCCCCGTGTTGCTAGACCACAGGTTGCGCAGGATCCGCTTCAAGGGCAGCAGAGTGGACCTAGTACCAGCACTGCCGTACAACATGGTGAGGTGGCGAGCACCAGAAGGGCAGTTGAAGCTGGTACGGTGGCATGTGCAATAGTTACCCCGTCGCAGCCACCGCATAGACAGACCCGTAGACCCCCTAGAGTCCCTGAGGTGCTGGCAAACCCTGATTGGCAGTCCCCAACTTCAGCCGCACCATTAGTTCCCCCTTTCACCGCCCAGTCTGGAGTTCGGGTTGAGAAGCTCAGATTGATTCGGCCCTGGGATTTTTTGAGCTGTTCTTGAATGCGGAGCTCTTGGACATAGTCGTGGCAGAAACAAACCGGTATGCCACTCAATTTATATCCGCCAACCCAGGAAGCTATTATGCCCAGCCTTTCCGGTGGAAACCAGTACAAGTTTCCAAATGAAATTTTTTTCTGGGCCTTCTCCTCAACATGAATCTAACCAAAAAGCATGAATTGCTGTCATATTGGTCCACAAACCCAATTCATCACATGCCCATGTTCTCTGCTGCCATGTCCAGGGCACGATTTGAGGCCATCCTGCATTTCCTGCACTTTAGTGACAATAGCACCTCTCGTCCCAGAGGCCACCCAGCTTTTGACCGGCTCCACAAAATTCGGCCCCTCATAGACCACTTCAACCAGAAATTTGCAGATTTGTATACCCCTGAGCAAAACATCTGCGTAGACGAGTCACTTATACATTTTACCGGGCGCCTTGGCTTCAAACAATACATCCCAAGCAAGCGCTCCCGGTATGGGGTCAAATTGTATAAGCTCTGTGAAAGGGCCACAGGCTATACCCACAAATTTGGGATCTATGAGGTCAAAGATCAGACCCTGGAGCCGGTCGGTTGCCCTAACTACCTGGGGATCAGTGGGAAGACAGTCTGGGACTTGGTGTCACCCTTATTTGGCAAGGGGTACCATCTTTATGTGGACAATTTCTACACAAGTGTGCCCCTCTTCAGGCATTTGTTCCTAGAACAGATTGGCTGCTGTGGCACTGTGCAAACTAGTCGCACAGGCTTCCCCCAACGGCTCATTACCACCTGTCTTGCAAGGGGGGAGAGGGCTGCCTTGTGTAATGAAGAACTGCTCGCGGTGAAATGGAGAGACAAGTGTGACATTTACATGCTCTCCTCCATTCACGCAGACACGACAATCCAAATTGAGCGAGCAACCAGTGTCATTGAAAGGCCCCTCTGTGTCCACGACTATAATTCGCTCATGGGAGGGGTGGACTTCAATGACGAGATGTTGGCTCCGTATTTAGTTTCTCGACGCACCAGACGCTGGTACAAGAAGGTGTCTGTATATTTAATTCAATTGGCTGCATATAATAGTTTTGTTCTCTACAGTAAGGCTGGGAGAACAGGATCCTTCCTCAAATTTCAGGAAGAGATCATCAAAAACCTCCTGTATCCAGGAGGTTCCGTGGCCCCATCCACCAGTGTAGTTAGCCGTCTACACGAGCGACATTTCACCAGTGTCATTTCCGGTACCTTAACCCAACCAACACCCCGAAAAAGATGTTGTGTCTGTAGCAGGAGTGGAATAAGGTGTGACACCCGCTATTTCTGTCCTGACTGCCCTGACCACCCTGTCCTATGCTTTGGAGAGTGTTTCCGGAAGTACAACACACAGGTACACTTAGCATAGGGATCACATCTCACAGAACAGGCACACAGGGCTATTAGGGCCCATTCACACAGAGCTGCTGCAAACCTCTCTTTTCACCTGTGCAAAGTGCATAATGTACTTCGCCACATCTTTAGGCGATTTGCGCTTTGCACATTGTCCCATGGGGAAGGAGAGTTTTGTCCTATAAAGGTAAAAAAATAAAATAAAATTACCAGTAAGCAAAAAAGTTAACGTTATGTTCAAAAAGTTAAAGTTTATATGCTCTGTTCAAAAGTTATTATAAAGTTAATAAATTTATTGCGTTGTGGCCTGTTTTTTTTTTCTATTTTGTTTTTTGTTTTTTTACCTTCCAGGTGGACCAACCGATCGACTAGCTGCAGCACTGATGTGCATTCTGACAGAAGCATTGCGCTGCTGTCAGATTACACACAAGTCGGTGTATGTGGCGCTGCAAGACGAGATTTCTCCTCTGCAGTAAAAGATACGTTTGCCGAGACATATGAGCTGAGGAGGTGGCGGCGTTCCTATGCTTTGGCAAACACTTTGTATATAAAAAATAAAATCCCGGCAATGATTTATTCATCCACATCGATTGATGTGAATGGAGACATTTGGTTTTCCAGGGCATACGAGCTAAGTGGGTATGGATGTTGGACGGAGCTTCTATGTCCTGGCAGACGCCTTTCCACTCCTTTTTTTTTTTTTTGGGCAGAGATTTTTTCATCCACATTGATCGATGCGAATGAAGAAATCTTTGCCGTTCATTTTTTCTTTCAGCCCAGAGGCTGAACGAAAAAAAAATATCTCATTACCCGTATGCTCAATATAAGGAGAATAGTAGAAACACCTAATGCTGGCCAATTGCGGAGACCCTCAAATGCCAGGGCAGTACAAACACCCCACAAATGACCCCATTTTGGAAACAAGACACCCCAAGGTATTCGCTGAGGAGCATATTGAGTCCATGAAAGATTGTTAAAATTTTTGAGTGAGGTGGTTAAGATAACAACCATGATGGCATAATACCAGTATCCTCGCTGACCTAGAAGACTATGACAGTTGGACTAGTATATTGTGCTATACCAAATTGTTACAAGACAATACATAAAGTGACACCATATACAGTTGAAAATACTGAGAATTATATAAAGTGCAAATCACATGTATCAATTCGTACCGATGTATACATAATGGTCCGTCTTCATATTCACATTATGTTTTAATTTCCGTTACCGTATTTCGGCATGCGCCAAAATTGTTCCTCTTCTCACAATCCTCCAACCCTCATGACATGACCACACGAAAACTAAGTAAAATAAAAAGCAGTCAAAATCACTGAAAAATTCAGTAACAACACTAAGGCCTCTTTCACACTTGCGTTGTCCGGATCCGGCGTGTACTCCACTTGCCGGAATTGCACGCCAGATCCGGAAAAACGCGAGTGAACTGAAAGCATTTGAAGACGGATCCGTCTTCAAAATGCGTTCAGTGTTACTATGGCAGCCAGGACGCTATTAAAGTCCTGGTTGCCATAGTAGTAGTGGGGAGCGGGGGAGCGGTATACTTACAGTCCGTGCGGCTCCCGGGGCGCTCCAGAATGACGTCAGAGCGCCCCATGCGCATGGATGACATGCCATGCGATCACGTCATCCATGCGCGTGGGGCGCCCTGACGTCACTCTGGAGCGCCCCGGGAGCCGCACGGACGGTAAGTATACTGCTCCCCCGCTCCACACTACACTTTACCATGGCTGCCAGGACTTTAGCGTCCCGGCAGCCATGGTAACCATTCAGAAAAAGCTAAAAGTCGGATCCGGCAATGCGGCGAAACAACGTTTAGCTTAAGGCCGGATCCGGATCAATGCCTTTCAATGGGCATTAATTCCGGATCCGGCCTTGCGGCAAGTGTTCAGGATTAAAGGCCGGAGCAAAAAGCGCAGCATGCTGCAGTATTTTCTCCGGCCAAAAAACGTTCCAGTCCTGAACTGAAGACATCCTGATGCATCCTGGAGTCTTTTGCTACAACAGCAGAAGACTCCACCGGGTACCACTCATCTCCACTACAAATAGGAAAAAGAGGCTACAATTTGCACGAGCTCACCAAAATTGGACTGTTGAAGACTGGAAAAATGTTGCCTGGTCTGATGAGTCTCGATTTCTGTTGAGACATTCAAATGGTAGAGTCCGAATTTGGCGTAAACAGAATGAGAGCATTGTTTCTGACCATGTCCATCCCTTCATGACCACCATGTACCCATCCTCTGATGGCTACTTCCAGCAGGATAATGCACCATGTCACAAAGCTCGAATCATTTCAAATTGGTTTCTTGAACATGACAATGAGTTCACTGTACTAAAATGGCCCCCAAAGTCACCAGATCTCAACCCAATAGAGCATCTTTGGGATGTGGTGGAACGGGAGCTTCGTGCCCTGGATGTGCATCCCTCAAATCTCCATCAACTGCAAGATGCTATCCTATCAATATGGGCTAACATTTCTAAAGAATGCTATCAACACCTTGTTCAATCAATGCCACGTAGAATTAAGGCAGTTCTGAAGGCAAAAGGGGGTCCAACACCGTATTAGTATGGTGTTCCTAATAATTCTTTATGTGACTGTATATTGTGTGTGTGTTACATAGTGTGTGGTGTATATATATATATATATATATATATATATACTGTATATATATATATATATATAGTGGCAGGAAAATTGATGTGCTATGTGCATGTGATAGAGTTTTTCCATGGACCATACATAGATGCTACTAACATCGTGCGCCGACAAAACAATAATGCAAATTTTGCCAATTTGCAATATATACTGTAACCAGTTAAAATGTGTTGAATTGACTTTCAGACAAAAAAATAAAAAAAATCGGATCAATATCCGTATAATAATCGCATCTACAAATATTTCTGAATTCCTGATCTATAGAACAATCATTGTGCTGCATGCAATATGTACAAAAACAACATATATGCTCTAAGATAATATTACTTACAGTTAATATGATGTCGTCTTCATTAGGGATGAGCGAACCCGAACTGTATAGTTCGGGTTCGTACCGAATTTTGAGGTGTCCGTGACACGGACCCGAACCCGGACATTTTCGTAAAAGTCCGGGTTCGGGTTCGGTGTTCGTCGCTTTCTTGGCGGTTTTTGAAAGGCTGCAAAGCAGCCAATCAACAAGCGTCATGCTACTTGCCCCAAGAGGCCATCACAGCCATGCCTACTATTGGCATGGCTGTGATTGGCCAGAGCACCATGTGACCCAGCCTCTATTTAAGCTGGAGTCACATAGCGCCGCCCTTCACTTTGCTCTGATCAGCGTAGGGAGAGGTTGCAGCTGCGACAGTAGGGCGAGATTAGGCTGATTAACTCCTCCAAAAGACTCCATCCAGTGATCGATCTGCAGCTGTGGATCATTGAACTGCTGCTTTTGAATTGCTCACTGTTTTTAGGCTGCCCAGAGCGTTTTTCAGTCACTTTTTTCTGGGGTGATCGGCGGCCATTTTGTGTCTTGTGTTGCGCCAGCACAAGCTGCCACCAAGTGCATTTAACCCTCAATGGTGTGGTTGTTTTTTGGCTAAATCCTACATCAGGGTGAAGCTGTCACACCAAGTGCATTTAACCAGCAATAGTGTGGTTATTTTTGGGCCATATCCCAGTCTAATTCTGTCAGTAAACCTATACCTGTCACCCAGCGCCTAAATAATAGGCCTCAAGTTTATATCCAGCTAAATCTGTCGTTACTGGTGTGGCTGGTCAAGTTATTTAGTGTCCGTCAAAGCACAGTTTTTGTTCTGGGTTGAAATACAATTCCCAATTTAGCAATTTCCGAATTTAGTGGTTTCTGCTGTATCAGGCCTACTTTAAATTTATCCCTAAAAGGGTATATCATATTCAAGGTGCACATAGGGTCATTCTGAATAACTTCACACACACGCTACTGTGCATTTCCAAGTCTAATTCTGTCAGTAAAACATATACCTGTCACCCAGCGCCTAAATACTAGGCCTCAAATTAATAGTCAGCTAAATCTGTGGTTACTGCTGTGCCTGTATTAGTGTAATACGGTACCTAAATAGATAGCCAGATAGTGTTAGGTGTCTGTGAAAAAAGGCCTGAATTTGAATTCAATACAGTGGGCCAAATAATATTTTTGTTGTTGTGGTGAACGATAACAATGAGGAAAACATCTAGTAAGGGACGCGGACGTGGACATGGTCGTGGTGGTGTTAGTAGACCCTCTGGTGCTGGGAGAGGACGTGGCCGTTCTGCCACAGCCACACGTCCTAGTGTACCAACTACCTCAGGTCCCAGTAGCCGCCAGAATTTACAGCGATATATGGTGGGGCCCAATGCCGTTCTAAGGATGGTAAGGCCTGAGCAGGTACAGGCATTAGTCAATTGGGTGGCCAAGAGTGGATCCAGCATGTTCACATTATCTCCCACCCAGTCTTCTGCAGAAAGCGCACAGATGGCGCCTGAAAACCAACCCCATCAGTCTGTCACATCACCCCCATGCATACCAGGGAAACTGTCTCAGCCTCAAGTTATGCAGCAGTCTCTTATGCTGTTTGAAGACTCTGCTGGCAGGGTTTCCCAAGGGCATCCACCTAGCCCTTCCCCAGCGGTGGAAGACATAGAATGCACTGACGCACAACCACTTATGTTTCCTGATGATGAGGACATGGGAATACCACCTCAGCAAGTCTCTGATGATGACGAAACACAGGTGCCAACTGCTGCGTCTTTCTGCAGTGTGCAGACTGAACAGGAGGTCAGGGATCAAGACTGGGTGGAAGACGATGCAGGGGACGATGAGGTCCTAGACCCCACATGGAATAAAGGTCGTGCCACTGACTTTCACAGTTCGGAGGAAGAGGCAGTGGTGAGACCGAGCCATCAGCGTAGCAAAAGAGGGAGCAGTGGGCAAAAGCAGAACACCCGCCGCCAAGAGACTCCGCCTGCTACTGACCGCCACCATCTGGGACCGAGCACCCCAAAGGCAGCTTCAAGGAGTTCCCTGGCATGGCACTTCTTCAAACAATGTGCTGACGACAAGACCCGAGTGGTTTGCATGCTGTGCCATCAGAGCCTGAAGCGAGGCATTAACGTTCTGAACCTTAGCACAACCTGCATGACCAGGCACCTGCATGCAAAGCATGAACTGCAGTGGAGTAAACACCTTAAAAACAAGGAAGTCACTCAGGCTCCCCCTGCTACCTCTTCTGCTGCTGCCGCCTTGGCCTCTTCTGCTGCTTCCGCCTCGGCCTCCTCTGCTGCTGCCGCCTCGGCCTCTTCCTCCGCCTCTGGAGGAACGTTGGCACCTGTCGCCCAGCAAACAGGGGATGTACCAGCAACACCACCACCTCCGTCACCAAGCATCTCAACCATGTCACACGGCAGCGTTCAGCTCTCCATCTCACAAACATTTGAGAGAAAGCGTAAATTCCCACCTAGCCACCCTCGATCCCTGGCCCTGAATGCCAGCATTTCTAAACTACTGGCCTATGAAATGCTGTCATTTAGGCTGGTGGACACAGACAGCTTCAAACAGCTCATGTCGCTTGCTGTCCCACAGTATGTTGTTCCTAGCCGGCACTACTTCTCCAAGAGAGCCGTGCCTTCCCTGCACAACCAAGTATCCGATAAAATCAAGTGTGCACTGCGCAACACCATCTGTGGCAAGGTCCACCTAACCACAGATACGTGGACCAGTAAGCACGGCCAGGGACGCTATATCTCCCTAACTGCACACTGGGTAAATGTAGTGGCAGCTGGGCCCCAGGCGGAGAACTGTTTAACGCACGTCCTTCCGCCGCCAAGGATCGCAGGGCAACATTCTTTGCCTCCTGTTGCCACCTCCTCCTACTCGGCTTCCTCCTCCTCTTCTTCCACCTGCTCATCCAGTCAGCCACACACCTTCACCACCAACTTCAGCACAGCCCGGGGTAAACGTCAGCAGGCCATTCTGAAACTCATATGTTTGGGGGACAGGCCCCACACCGCACAGGAGTTGTGGCGGGGTATAGAACAACAGACCGACGAGTGGTTGCTGCCGGTGAGCCTCAAGCCCGGCCTGGTGGTGTGCGATAATGGGCGAAATCTCGTTGCAGCTCTGGGACTAGCCGGTTTGACGCACATCCCTTGCTTGGCGCATGTGCTGAATTTGGTGGTGCAGAAGTTCATTCACAACTACCCCGACATGTCAGAGCTGCTGCATAAAGTGTGGGCCGTCTGTTCGCGCTTCCGGCGTTCACATCCTGCCGCTGCTCGCCTGTCTGCGCTACAGCGTAACTTCGGCCTTCCCGCTCACCGCCTCATATGCGACGTGCCCACCAGGTGGAACTCCACCTTGCACATGCTGGACAGACTGTGCGAGCAGCAGCAGGCCATAGTGGAGTTTCAGCTGCAGCACGCACGGGTCAGTCGCACTACGGAACAGCACCACTTCACCACCAATGACTGGGCCTCCATGCGAGACCTGTGTGCCCTGTTGCGCTGTTTCGAGTACTCCACCAACATGGCCAGTGGCGATGACGCCGTTATCAGCGTTACAATACCACTTCTATGTCTCCTTGAGAAAACACTTAGGGCGATGATGGAAGAGGAGGTGGCCCAGGAGGAGGAGGAGGAGGAGGAGGAGGAAGAGGGGTCATTTTTAGCACTTTCAGGCCAGTCTCTTCGAAGTGACTCAGAGGGAGGTTTTTTGCAACAGCAGAGGCCAGGTACAAATGTGGCCAGCCAGGGCCCACTACTGGAGGACGAGGAGGACGAGGATGAGGAGGAGTTTACTATCTCACCTTTATATTTTTTATGTTTTTGGTTCTATTTTATTTCAATGTTCTGTTGAAAACTATTTGTTTGTGGTACATTGACAATTTATGGAATTCTCCACTATTGCAGGTATACTCTATATTATATCACCTCTGCGCACTTCTTTTCTTTAAAACATTATGGTCATACAAATTGTCTCCTTGAATGTTAAGGGCCTTAATAGCCCAGCCAAACGCTCTTTTCTATGGAACGAAGCTCACAGACTGGGATGTGATATACTTTGCGTTCAAGAAACGCATCTAAATGAAGCGGATAGCTCTAGAATTAGTCATAAGGACTTTCCCACTATCCTATTTTCACATGCCGTTAACAAAAAAAGAGGGGTTCTAATCGCTGTAAAAAAATCTATCGCCTTCCAAACTCTTTCTCTGGATATAGATCCTATGGGTAGATTTATTATTGTTACATGCCTAGTTAATAACTCACCATATACGATTGTGTCATTATATGCCCCTAACTCTAGAACTTTAAGTTTTATTAGGTCTATCTTGGAATCTCTCTCAACCAAAAAGAAAGGCTCCATCATCATTTGTGGAGATTTTAACCTGGTAATGGACCCTCGTATTGACAAATCTTCTCCCGTAAGTAAAATAGACAACTACAAACTTAAAGATTTATGTCATAAAGAAGAGCTGTTCGACACATGGAGGTCACTGCATGCCTCTGAAACAGACTACTCTTTTTTTCTAATCCACACAACTCATATTCCCGGATAGACTTATTTTTGGTTGACAAATGGTTGCTCCAAAAAGTAGTAGACTCCAAGATAGGTCTGATCATGCCCCTATTACAATATCCATTCAAGAGGATTTCAACCTCAAACATTCCTCTCTATGGAGGTTAAATAACCTTTTACTATCTAACAAACACTACAAGGAATTAATATCAAAGGCACAGAATATTTCCAACTCAATACCAACCCAGAGATTAACCCAACTACACTATGGTGTGCTCACAAAGCGGTAATAAGAGGTCTGTTTATTAAATATTCCTCAGAGGAAAAAAATAAAAAAATGCTTAAGCTAGAGAGTTACACAAAAAACTTAGAACCTTAGAAATAGGAAACCAAAAATCACCAACTCCCCTTATCTCTCAAAAAATTATCAGCACTAGACATGAAATATATCTCTTGATGCAAAATAACTTTGAGAGACATCTCAGACAATCCAAAGCACAATTCTAGAGGCAAGGAAATAGAGCGTCCAAAATGTTAGCCAACAAACTTAAAAACAAAGCAGCAAACACCCTAATTCCCTTCCTGTGGTCCTCTAATAAGAGCAAAATAATTAATCCCCTTAAAATTGCTGAAGAATTCGCCAAATATTACCACTCCCTTTACAATTTAAAAAATGACCCGAACTCCCACCAACCAACCACAGAAGATATTAACTCCTTTTTAAACAACATATCACTTCCCCTAGTATCCCCAGCTCACCTTTCACTTTTAAATAAACCCATTTCTTCACAGGAAATACTTGACACAATTTCCACTCTTAAAATAAATAAATCCCCGGGTCCAGACGGCTTTATAAATGAGTATTATAAATCTTTTTCCCATATATTAACCCCTCATCTATTGTCCTGCTTTCATCATATGATGTTTGACAAAGGCATTCCCACAGAAATGTTGCAAGCAATAATAATTACCTTACCCAAACCTGGAAAAGCCCCCAACATACCAGCTAATTTTAGACCTATTTCCCTTTTAAACTCTGATTTAAAATTATTTTCCAAAATCCTAGCGAATCGTTTGGCAGACATACTACCGAGTCTGATAGACTCCGACCAAGTAGGCTTTGTCAAACACCGACAAACATCGGACGGGACAAGGCGTTTTTTAGACCTAATTGAAATAGCCATACTCATCGGACGCCTTCCATGCTCCTTTCCTTGGATGCGGAGAAGGCGTTCAACAGGGTTCACTGGGGATTTCTTAGTTCTGTTCTGAAGAAATTCGGATTTAACGGCCCCTTATTATCTGGTATTTTAAACCTTTATTCTTCTCCCCAAGCCTTTGTTTATTCTTCTGGTTTTAAATCCAATTTTTTTCCCATCTCAAACGGCACTAGGCAGGGCTGCCCCCTATCCCCTTTAATTTTCGCCCTAATAATGGAACCACTTGCTACCCATATTAGATCATCCCCCCATATTACTGGTATCTCAACCCTGGGGAAAGACCACCGTATAGGTTTATTTGCGGATGACGTTCTTTTGTACTATCTAACCCAGCCAACTCCCTTACACACACTTGTAACATACTCTCCTCCTTTACGAAGGCTTCCTATTATAAGATTAACACTATAAAATCTAAAATCCTAAACTTGGGAATTCCGGAAAAAAATGTAAAATCCCTAAAACTAGCTTTCCAATTTAACTGGGTTAAAAAATCAATCCCCTACCTAGGAATTAACCTAACTGATATTCCGAGTGATTCATTCACCCTTAACTACATCCCTTTATTTCAAGACATCAAGTCTAAACTGACCAGCTTTAAAACACATGGCATTTCCTGGTTAGGCAAAATCGCTGTTATTAAAATGAGCATCCTGCCTAAATTTTTATATTATTTCAGGAACTTACCTATCCCAATACCCATCAAATACCTCAAGGACCTGCAAAAATCCCTTATAAACTTTATATGGGGAGGCAAATTTCACAGAATAAAAGCAGATATATTATATCTTCCCAGAAAAGAAGGCGGATTGAACTGTCCCTCAATCATACAATATTACAGAGCTACGATTCTAGATCAACTTAAACACTTATGGCATAACGACCAACAGAAAGAATGGTCTCGCATAGAAAAACTTTCCCTTGGGAAACATTCTCTAAAGGATCTTCTCACAGCTATGTCTCTCTTCAAATTCACTCCAAAAAGCACCTTTGGCACCGTTAAAGCCATCTTCAACACCTGGGACATTGTTACCAACAAACGTCACCTTTTTGCGTTACCCCTTCAAAATTACAACATCTCAATTTTAGAATCTTATATTCCAGAGTTAGACATCTCAATTTGGAAAAAGAATGGTTTACGTTACATTAATGACCTCCTCACAAATAACATTCTTAAACCCTTTTCGGAACTTTCACAGTGTTATGATCTCCCTGCAAGGGATTTCTATAAATATTTCCAAATCAGACATGCTATTACTAACACCATTTTTACACAACCTCCTAGACCTAATAATGATAACCCATCCTCGATCCATTTCACAAAATGGCTTTTAAACCATAATATTAACAGCAAAGGGATATCCAAATCATATAAAGTTCTCATTATTCCTTTAGAAGACCCTCTACAAATGATTAAGTTCAAATGGTCTCAAGACCTCTCCATTGACTTTTCTACAGAACAGTGGTCATCTGCACTTGATGCAATCTTTAATATGTCTAGATGTATCTCTCACTTAGAGACATCTAGGAAAATTCTATATAGATGGTATTATCATCCGATGAAACTAAATAGAATTTTTCCAGACACATCCTCGGAATGTTGGAAATGTGGTTTCCTACAAGGATCCTTCCTGCATTGCTGGTGGGATTGCCCCCCGATCAATTCCCTCTAGTTGAGATCATTTAGTATCTTTACAAAAGTCTGTCAATTCCCAATTGTACCCTCACCACAATTGGCACTTCTTTTTATTGGTATTGAGACAATTCCTTTTGATTTCAGAATTATTTTTGGTCATATGTGTATTGCAAAACGCTATTTTATCGCCACCCACTGGAAATCCAACCAGATTCCCAACAACCTTGATGTAATTAAACTGGTCGAAGAAAACTGTTGGTTTGAAGTTGTAGCCGCTTCTGCTCTCTTTAAAAAAGGGAAATTTTATAATCAATGGGGTGCATGGTTGAAAAGCAGTTTTCACACTAATTCCACTATAGCAGACTCACTAGCCATATAATTAGGCTGTAGCTGGTTTATAATAATATAAATTGAGATATAATGAATACCTGTGAACATCCTTATTAATGTACCACCTTACGTTATCTTACGTTATCTTACGTTATTGTACCTTACCTAATCTTGTCTCTAGTGTTACCATAAATTACTGATTTTCTACGTGAAAACGTACCTTTTATAATAGGTATTATCAGTAAATCTGGTTCGTTCATTATGTATTATTTTATTATCCTTTGCCCCTCCCTCTCCTATCCCCCCTCTTTCCCTATCCGCATCCTTACTTCATTCATCCCTCCCTTCCCTTCCCTATCCCTTCCTTTTCATCCCCCCCTCCTCCACTCCTCTCCCCCACAAATTCCCTCATGACTTTATATGTAATCAACGCTTGATTTGTACCGATGTCATTATTCCTTAATTATTTGGAAACATTTTATAAAAACTTTCATGTTTCCAAAAAAAAAAAGAATATTGACAAATATTTGATTTCAACGAATATAAGACGAATATTTAATCGAATATTCATGAAATATTGTGAAATCGAATTTGGCACCTCCCGCTCATCACTAGCCCTCAACACTCCTACGTAAACCCGGCCACCAGAATCTCCGAGAAATAAGATCAACAGTGGATCTGCTCCCAGGGTGTCCAGCAAGGACAGTATCATGATGTTCCTCAAACACCTTGTGATGAAGCTCAGAAGGAACAAACAACCTCCCTGGGGGACAGGAATCAGGTGCCTCTCCCTGAACTTCCAACACCTCCACCTCCAGTTCAGGATAGAGTGCGGATACAACCACCCCATCAGCCAAAATCAGACCAGGATCCTCAGTATCACCCCCTGCCCAGGGAAGCTACGTGACAAGGCATCCGCCTTGACATTCTTGACCCCAGGCGAAAAGTCACAATAAAATTTAATCTGGTAAAAAACAAAGACCATCTGGCCTGCCTTCGGTTCAAACGTTTAGCCGACTCCAGGTAGGCCAGATATTTATGATCGATAAATACAGTAATGGAATGAATCACTCCTTCTAACCAATGACGCCATTTCTCAAAGATTTTTTTGGGGAAAAAAAGCACAAGGGGCCATTTGCTATTAGAAGGACACTGCAACAGAATTGCACCAACTCCCACTTCTGATGCGTCCACCTCAACAATAAATGGCTGAGACACATCAAGCTGCACCAAAATGGGAGCAGAAGAAAAACATCTCTTTATCCACTTAAGGACCACAGGTTTATACCCCCCTAGTGACCAGGCCCTTTTTTACAAATCGGCGCTCCACAACTTTAGCGGTTTATTGCTCGGTCATGCAACTTACCACCCAAATTAATTTTACCTCCTTTTCTTCTCACTAATAGAGCTTTCATTTGGTGGTATTTCATTGCTGCTGACATTTTAACTTTTTTTGTTATTAATCGAAATTTAACGATTTTTTTGCAAAAAAATGACATTTTTCACTTTCAGTTGTAAAATTTTGCAAAAAAAACGACATCCATATATAAATTTTTCGCAAAATTTATTGTTCTACATGTCTTTGATTAAAAAAAAATGTTTGGGTAAAAAAAAAATGGTTTGGGTAAAAGTTATAGCGTTTACAAACTATGGTACAAAAATGTGAATTTCCGCTTTTTGAAGCAGCTCTGACTTTCTGAGCACCTGTCATGTTTCCTGAGGTTTTACAATGCCCAGACAGTAGAAACCCCCCACAAATGACCCCATTTCGGAAAGTAGACACCCTAAGGTATTCACTGATGGGCATAGTGAGTTCATAGAACTTTTTATTTTTTGTCACAAGTTAGCGGAAAATGATGATTTATTTTTATTTTTATTTTTTTCTTACAAAGTCTCATATTCCACTAACTTGTGACAAAAAATAAAAACTTCCATGAACTCACTATGCCCATCACAAAATACCTTGGGGTGTCTTCTTTCCAAAATGGGGTCACTTGTGGGGAAGTTATACTGCCCTGGCAATTTAGGGGCCCAAATGTGTGAGAAGTACTTTGCAATCAAAATGTGTAAAAAATGGCCTGTGAAATCCGAAAAGTTCACTTTGGAATGTGTGCCCCTTTGCCCACCTAGGCGGCAAAAAAGTGACACACATCTGGTATCGCCGTACTCAGGAGAAGTTGGGGAATGTGTTTTGGGGTGTCATTTTACATATACCCATGCTGGGTGAGAGAAATATCTTGGCAAAAGACAACTTTTCCCAATTTTTTTTATACAAAGTTGGCATTTGACCAAGATATTTATCTCACCCAGCATGGGTATATGTAAAATGACACCCCAAAACACATTGCCCAACTTCTCCTGAGTACGGCGATACCAGATGGGGCAGAATCAATAGCAAACACTGAGATCTCTTTGTCCAGTGCATTAGATTTAAAACCATGCATCAGGACAAACTGGTAATCCACAAGGTTAACCCCTGCCCGCTGTCCAAAAATACCTCCACATCAATATTTTTGGAATCTAGCACCACCCTGGCAGGCAGGAGAAAATGGGTATTACCAGTAAAAGACAAGAGCATGTTCTCAGATGACCCAACTACTCTGCCAAGAGTTAGAAAACAAAACTTATTTTTTTGTTATTCTAGCCTTGTTATTCCTGTGGTGGAGAGGACTAGAAAAATGGTGCAATACCAGAAGATCCTTCTAGAAAAATTGCTCCAAAAATTTCCAGCTGATAACGCTGGCGGCAGAGTACGTAGTTCCTTGGGCAACTTAGGAGGGGATATGAGGGGAACACACAGCAGTTCCAACAGGGGCAGGGCAACATTCTCCATGGCTTGGGACAGTTTCATGACACCCCATCAGCACCCTTGGAGGTGCTGGCCTGCCCTGCCGGCAGCGTTTTGTCAGAGCCGGTATTTTGTGCTGCAGGGGGTATAATAACTGATAAGAGCATCCGCCTGTCAATTGAAAATGCTGACAGGTTGACGCTTATAAAAATGAAGAAAGGCTGGATTGCTCCTGACTTCTCTACTCCACCAGAGGAAAGCAGCTAAACATAAAGGCACTTAAAATGTAGCTTTTATGGTGTATTGAATACACTATATTCCCATGCACCCCTTCCACCACAAAAAAGGGTATATGGTTCAATCTTCCTTTTCTCGTCCTTCTCCTCCGTCATAACAACATGCTTATTAGGCTGCCCTTGCTCCTAATGTTTTAGAGGGTCAGATCAGCAGCAGACCCTCGCAACTAATGTTTTATAGGGTCACCTGCAAGCCCTTGCCCATAATGTTTTAGAGGGTCAACTCAGCAGCAGGTCCTCGCCCCTAATGTTTTAGATGGTCAGCTCAGCAGCAGACCCTCACCTCTAATGTTTTAGAGGGTCAGTTCAGCAGCAGCAGACCCTCACCCCTAATTTTATTGATGGTCAGCTCAGCAGCAGGCCCTCGTCCACAATGTTTTAGATGGTAAGCTCAGCAGCAGGCCCTCGCCCCTAATGTTTTAGATGGTCAGCTCAGTAGCAGACTCTCACACCTAATGTTTAAGATGGTTAGCTCAGCAGCAGGCCCTCAGCCATAATGTTTTATATGGTCAGCTCAGCAGCAGGCCCTCACCCATAATGTTTTAGATGGTCAGCTCCACAGCAGGCCCTGACCCCTAATGTTTCAGATGGTCAGCTCAGCAGCAGGCCCTCGCCCCTAATATTTTACAGTAGATGGTCAGCTCGGCAGCAGACCCTTGTCCCAAATGATTTAGATGGTCAGCTCAGCAGCAGGCTCTCACTCATAATTTTTAAATGGTCAGCTCAGCAGCAGGCCCTCGCCCCAAATGTTTTAGATGGTCAGCTCAGCAGCAGGCTCTCACACCTAATGTTTAAGATGGTTAGCTCAGCAGCAGGCCCTCACCCATACTGTTTTAGATGGCCAGTTCAGCAGCAGGCCCTCACCCCTAATGTTTTAGATGGCCAGCTCTGCAGCAGGCTGTCACCCCTAATGTTTTAGATGGTCAGCTCAGCAGCAGGCTCTCACCCCTAATGTTTTAGATGGTCAGCTCAGCAGAAGGCCCAGCCAAAGTGTTGAAGTGGTGTCCGAGATCCCCAAGGGCCAAGCCAAGTAATTGTAAGTTTTCCTAAGAAATATGTTTATGTTATACATAGAAACATAGAAACATAGAATGTGTCGGCAGATAAGAACCATTTGGCCCATCTAGTCTGCCCAATATACTGAGTACTATGGATAGTCCCTGGCCCTATCTTATATGAAGGATAGCCTTATGCCTATCCCATGCATGCTTAAACTCCTTCACTGTATTTGCAGCTACCACTTCTGCAGGAAGGCTATTCCATGCATCCACTACTCTCTCAGTAAAGTAATACTTCCTTATATTACTTTTAAACCTTTGCCCCTCTAATTTAAAACTGTGTCCTCTTGTGGTAGTTTTTCTTCTTTTAAATATGCTCTCCTCCTTTACCGAGTTGATTCCCTTTATGTATTTTAAAGTTTCTATCATATCCCCTCTGTCTCTTCTTTCTTCCAAGCTATACATATTAAGGTCCTTTAACCTTTCCTGGTAAGTTGTATCCTGCAATCCATGTACTAGTTTAGTAGCTCTTCTCTGAACTCTCTCTAGAGTATCTATATCCTTCTGGAGATATGGCCTCCAGTACTGAGCACAATACTCCAAGTGAGGTCTCACCAGTGTTCTGTACAGCGGCATAAGAACTTCACTCTTTCTACTGCTTATACCTCTCCCTATACATCCAAGCATTCTGCTGGCATTTCGTGCTGCTTTATTACATTGTCTTCCCACCTTTAAGTCTTCTGAAATAATTACTCCTAAATCCCTTTCCTCAGATACTGAGGTCAGGACTGTGTCAAATATTCTATATTCTGCCCTTGGGTTTTTACGCCCCAGGTGCATTATCTTGCACTTATCCACATTAAATTTCAGTTGCCAGAGTTCTGACCATTCTTCTAGTTTTCCTAAATCCTTTTCCATTTGGCGTTTCCCTCCAGGAACATCAACCCTGTTACATATCTTTGTGTCATCAGCAAAAAGACAAACCTTACCATCGAGGCAATTTGCAATATCACTTATGAAGATATTAAACAAAATTGGTCCCAGTACAGATCCCTGTGGAACCCCACTGGTAACATGACCTTGTTTTGAATGTTCTCCATTGACTACAACCCTCTGTTGTCTATCACTCAGCCACTGCCTAATCCACTCAACAATATGGGAGTCCATGCTCAATGACTGCAGTTTATTGAAAAGTCTTCTATGTGGGACAGTGTCAAAAGCCTTACTAAAATCTAGATATGCGATGTCTACTGCACCTCCACTGTCTATTATTTTAGTCACCCAGTCAAAAAAATCTATAAAATTTGTTTGACATGATCTCCCTGAAGTAAACCCATGTTGTTTTTCATCTTGCAATCCATGGGATTTTAGATGTTCCACAATCCTATCCTTTAATAGGGTTTCCATTAATTTGCCTACTATTGATGTCAGACTCACTGGTCTATAGTTGCTCGATTCCTCCCTACTACCTTTCTTGTGAATGGGCACGACATTTGCCAATTTCCAATCTTCCGGGACGACTCCTGTTACTAATGATTGGTTAAATTAATCTGTTAACGGTTTTGCCAGCTCACCACTATGCTCTTTTAATAATTTTGGGTGTATCTCATCAGGCCCCTGTGACTTATTTGTCTTCACTTTAGAAAGCAAACTTAGAACATCTTCCTCTGTAAAGACACATGCATCAAATGATTTATTAGTCATCCTTTCTAGTGGAGGTCCTTCTCCTTCTTTTTCTTTTGTAAAAACTGAACAGAAGTATTCATTAAGGCAGTCGGCTAGCCCTTTATTCTCTTCTACATACCTTCCGTCCTTTGTTTTTAATTTAGTTATTCCTTGTTTTGATTTCCTTTTTTCATTTATATATCTGAAGAATGTCTTATCCCCTTTTTTCATAGACTGAGCTAGTTTTTCTTCTGCCTGCGCTTTAGAAGTTCTTTTAACTTGCTTGGCCTCTTTCTGCCTAATCTTGTAGATTTCCTTATCTTAATTGCTCTGTTTTTTTTTATAATTACAAAATGCTAGCTTTTTATTTTTAATGATTTGGGCCACTTCTGCTGAGTACCACAGTGGTCTCTTCCTTTTTTTTGCTTTTACTGACAAGTCTAATGCAATTTTCTGTTGCCTTCAATAATGCACCTTTTAAGTAGTCCCATTTCTCCTGGACTCCATGTAATCCGTTCCAGTCTGATAAGGACTCATTTATGACTAATTTCATTTTTGAAAAGTCTGTTTTTCTAAAATTTAAAACTTTTGTTTTTGTGTGGTGGGAAGGATTCGCCTACAATGACATCATATACCGAATCCCCATTTGTGAATACCAAATCCAAAATGGCCTCCCTCCGGGTTGGCTCCTCAACCATTTGTTGTAGGGATAACCCCAGTAGGGAATTTAGAATATCTGTACTCCTGGTAGAACTTGCTATTTTGGTTTTCCAGTTTATATCTGGAAGATTGAAATCTCCCATAATGATAACTTCTCCTTTCATTGTCATTTTAGCTATTTCTTCAACTAGTAGATCATCTAGTTCTTTAACTTGACCAGGTGGTCTATATATCACACCTACACGAGTTACTGCATGATTAGCAAACTGCAACGTAACCCAAACTGACTCTATATTGGCCTCACCAACTTGTATTAGGTTAGATTTAATGCTATCTTTCACATACAGGGTTAGATGTAATGCTATCTTTCACATACAGGGCCACTCCTCCTCCTTTCTTGCCTTTCTATACACATATAGCATACACTGTGCAGGTCCTCACCCCTATTGTTTTAGAACATCCACAAATTAAATCTCCAGAGTCAATACAGGACGTTAAAGTCAGCAAGTGTCATGGGGGGGGGGGGGGCCTTATTGTTTTTCGCCCCAGGGCCTCATTTTACCTAGAACCGGCCCTGCCCTGACCCCTAATGTTTTACAGTATATGGTCAGCTCAGCATCAGGCCCTCGCCCCTAATGTTTTACATGGTCAGCTAAACAGCAGGGCCTCACCCCTAATGATTTAGATGGTAAACTCGACAGCAGGTCCTTGCCCATAATGTTTTAGATGGTCAGCTCAGCAGCAGGCCCTTGCCCATATTGTTTTAGATGATCAGATCAGCAGCAGGTCCTCGCCCATAATGTTTTACATGGTCAGCGCAGCAGCAGGCCCTTGCCTCTAATGTTTTAGATGATCAGCTCAGCAGCAGGCCCTCACCCCTAATGTTTTAGATGGTCAGTTCGGCAGCAAGCCCTCATCCCTAATGTTTTACAGTTGATGTCAGTTCAGCAGCAGTCCCTTGTCCATAACGTTTTAGATGGTCAGATCAGCAGCAGGCCCTCACCCCTAATGTTTTATATGGTCAGCTTAGCAGCAGGCCCTCACCCATAATGTTTTAGATGGTCAGCTCAGCAGCAGACCCTCACCCCTAATGTTTTAGATGGTTAGCTTTGCAGCAGGCCCCCACCCATAATGTTTTAGATGGTCAGCTCAGCAGCAGACCCTCACCCCTAATGTTTTAGATGGTCAGCTCAGCAGCAGACCCTCACCTCTAATGTTTTAGATGCTCAGATCAGCAGTAGACCCTCACCCATAATGTTTTAATTGGTCAGATCGGCAGCAGGCCCTCACCCATAATGTTTTAGATGGTCATCTCAGCAGCAGACCCTCACCCCTAATGTTTTATATGGTCTGCTTAGCAGCAGGCCCTCACCCATAATGTTTTAGATGGTCAGATCAAGAGTAGGCCCTCGCCCATACTGTTTTAAATGTCATCTCAGCAGCAGACCCTTACCCATAATATTTTAGATGTTCAGATCAGCAGCAGGCCCTCACCACTAATGTTTTAGAGGGTCACCATCAGGCCCTTGATCGTACTGTGTATGATGCCCTCCTTTATGTGTAATAAAGGGTGTATTGGAGTGCCGATTCCTTGTAATTTTTGGCAGCCCTTTCACTTAGTGCATAGGCTTTCTGAGTGTATGAGTCCCACTACATGAACAATTGTACCACAATGTGAATGAGGCCCTCCTTTATGTGATATACAGGTTGTATCGGAGTCCCTCTTCCTTGTAATTTTTGGCAGCACTTGCACTTTATATATTAGTAATATATAGGAAAGAATGTTTCCTAGTATTAAAATCGATTTTATTGTCAGTTTTGTACTTATTATTGTCAGTCAGTAAAGGTGGCGTACTACTCGGACAACATCGTTCACAGCAGCGATCTGGGAGTCCAAGATCCATGCAGTCATCATCCCCATGCTGTTCCCAAACCATTTCAGTGGTGTTGCCATCAATTTCTGATCCTTTTCCTATGAACCAGACACCCTCCCCTCTTCAGAGCAGGGGGTGCCTGGTTTAATGCTCAGGTTCTCTGATTGACTTCCATTGTGCTCGGGTGTTCTGCCGAGCACCTGAGCATCACAAAGTGTTCTACTATCAAGATCTTTGCTGTCCTCTCAGCAACTAACTTGAAACAAAGAAGACAACTTCTACCAATAACCACCACTGTGAGTAAACATAACATACCAATATTGCTGGGGATTCCCTGTGAAAATCTTCATCACCCACAACAATAACACCTTCTGTCAAAATGGAACACTACAGTAAACCAATTCAGCTCGGACCCATCCAATCCACCTGCCAAAATGAGATCCGATTGGAAGAGGTCCTCATCTAAATGAAGCTTCTCACACAAAGCAGACACCTGGTCACCTTAGAACTACATAATTATTAGTGTTGATCGAGCACCAAAGAGCACGGGTGCTCGATCAACCCTAATAATTATGTAGTTCTAAGGTGACCAGGTGCCTGCTTGGTGTGAGAAGCTTCATTTAGATGAGGACCTCTTCCAATCGGATCTCATTTTGGCAGGTGGATTGGATGGGTCCGAGCTGAATTGGTTTACTGTAGTGTTCCATTTTGACAGAAGGTGTTATTGTTGTGGGTGATGAAGATTTTCACAGGGAATCCCCAGCAATATTGGTATATTATGTTTCCTCACAGTGGTGGTTATTGGTAGAAGTTGTCTTCTTTGTTTCAAGTTAGTTGCTGAGAGGACAGCAAATATCTTGATAGCTTGGTAAGGGGCTGGTAGATCTTTAGTTTTGTGGGCTGCATTCATGACTCTTTCCTTGACATGATAGTAATGTACTCTCTCTAATACATCCCGGCCATGTTTTCGGATAGGTATTTCAGGGGTACCACTATATGCGCCTTGTCGAGAGTAAGATCCAAAGGGGTACTGTCTGGTATAAAAAACAGAAGTAATTTTTGCAAATAGGGGGGCAGTTCTTCTTTAGTAACTTTTTCGGGGATACCCCTGAACTTTATAATATTCCTGCAAGAGTGGTCTCCTAGGTCCACTACTTTGGCTCTCAGTGATGTGATTTCTTTTTCTCGAGCTTGATGTGAGTTAATAAGTTGGTTATGAGAGCCTGCAAATTCTCCCATTTTAGATTCTATATGATTCACTCAGTTGTCTAGATCAGCAACCGTGTATTGCAAAGGGGAAATTAGTTGTGTGATGCCTTGTTGAAGTGAATGGCTGAACGCTAATAGCAGTTCTTTAAGTAAAGAGCTAGAGGCATCTGATGTGGAAATAGAAGCAAAACAGTCAAGGATTGGTAATTGTCCCTGTGTACAAAGCCCAGTAATGTTGTTTACCCCACTGTTGTTTTCTTCTGTCTGCATGTGTTGTCTTTGCTTTGCAGGGCTCGCGGAGGGTGATGGTGCCGAGACGTTTAGTTGGTTCCCGCCAACTGGTAGGTTCTCTATCTCCCATGGAGGGGGGGATCGAGGACTCATAGGAGTGCCTGCCACACCGATGGGTAATGAAAGGGGCACTAACCCATCTTCCAATACCTTTTCTCGGTCCGCTTGACTCTCGTGTGCTCGCTGCATCTTTTCTTTCAAAATAGAAGTCCAATTTACTATGGGACTTGAGTACTCATTTTCCCCTGGTTATCATGTGTTCCGGGGCGAAGATATACATCAATGGAGGCTCTTAGTTGCCTGGAGGTTGCTTTTGAAAGCTGTGTCTGTGCTGGAGCTCTGAGCGTCCATTTTCAATTGCGACCAAGCCACGCCACAAGGGTCAGCCTTCCTTGACGCAGCACAGACAGAATGTTCTTCCTATTATCAGTGACCATGGTTCCTATGTTCAGTTGGTGAGTAGACAGCAAGTATTTGGTTTCTTGATGAAGGACATGGAGCATTTCCTCCCCAGGGTGGCTCAATTTGACCAGGCTGGCCAGGTGCTGAACAGTGTGACCATGCACAGATATTGTCCTTGACCATAGTTAGAGCTCCACACGGCACTGCTATGAACTTTATCAGACACCGACAGGCTTGAGGACTGGCCCACCTTCTGTTTAACATACATGTGCAGGGCTGGTACAGCCTTTTCAGAGAAGTAATGACTGGGGCTCACCTCTGTGGCTTGGCACAAGCCATCAGTTCTCTGAAAGGTGCAGAGCCCACCACATGTAAGTAACCTGGCCCAGAGCATGTTCAGCTTTTGCGCTGTTGGATGAGTTCTCACATGTTGTCTTTTTGCATTCGCCTCAGTGATTGATTGCTGGCAAAACGAGTAAGAAGGAGTAGGAGGAGGAGCATCAGGACCAGTAGATGATGGGAAGGAAACACAGCTCCCTTCAGCTGAGGTGGTAGAGCCTTGACTGCTGGAAATGGTTTGCAGGCTGCTAGGAGATGCCTCAGGCTGTACCATAACATTAACACCATGTTTTTTCCACTTTATGGTGACACTAATTGATGCAGGGCTTTTGTGCTAATATTGGTACCCTGGCAACGCTTCACCTTCTGCCCACAGACTCTACATACGGCCACGCTGACATCCACCAGTGACCATAAAAAAAACTTTCCACACTGTTCAGTATAGCATTTTACCCCTACCACTGCGTGCTACATGCCTGCCACTGCCTCTATGAACCCGTACTCTACTATTTGCCACTGCCCGTTCCCTTGGATGGCCCTAGCACCTGTCTGTCGAACATACCGTACTGTAACAGTAACTGTAAGTGTAAAATAGCCGTCTTTTCCGTTAGAGAATCAAGGCCTAATGGAATTACTTATTTATAAAATAAGGTGAGAAAACAAATAACTGTAACAATTGAGCACTATTCACCCCAGTTACAGAATCAAAGTGTTATAGAAGTGCTAAGTGCTTGAAGAGTTAATCATTTGCAGATATTACTGACACTTGCTACTTCCTTGAATTGCATGAGCTTACGGCTTGTTCTTCTTGGTTTTGCAATTTCATAGTTGAGGAGTGTAAAATAGAAAAATGAAATAAAATTTTAAGAATCACGTTTCTGCTTTCTGTTTGCAGTTCTGAGAGGTCCCTGATGGATATGACTTTTCTCATTTTTGTATCCTTTTCTAGATAATACACAGGAGGACATTGTGCTTATTTCTCGGTGCCGACCTGACCGGTGATAAGATATAAACCTCTCCTTGTCTCATCCCTTGTTCTACTGCTGAATAATTCCCAGTGATGCAGGTCTGTGCAGACACCAGTGTGCCAGAGATAAATTGAAAGCAATGAACATGCAGAAGATAATTCCCATCATTTTGTGTTATTTTCTGAAAACTTTCCTATTGCTGGTTTTGTGTGTGACCTTCTGTGATTCTGAGATACAGGACCCTGCAGCTCAATGTCATCTTGTAATGAAGGATTACACCTTTGAGTATGAATATTCTCAGGAAGGAGACATCATTATCGGAGGGATCTTCACTGTACATTCCTGGGTGACACAATGGAGCTGGAAAGGGAGCAGTGACTACAACCATATGTGTTCAGGGTAAGTACAAAATGTTAGTCCTGCAGAGCTGGCATTTACACAGAAAATGTGCAGGGAAATTACAGGGATCAGAGAGGTGATCACCTCGTATTGTATTCAGTCTGTACAGGGATACATATATTAAAGGGGTTGTCCTAGTTCAGAGCTGAACCCCCGACAAACCTCCATTTTCACCCAGGCAGCCCCCCTGACGTGAGCATCGGAGCAGTTCATGCTCTGATGCTCTCCTTTGCCCTGCGCTAAATCGCACAAGACAAAGGCTCTATTGTTTACTATAACACACTGCCGAGCGGAGGCTTCTGCCCAGCAGTGAGCTTGGTGAAATCGCCAGCTCCAATGGGCGGGCTTTAGGGCTGCCCTAGCCGTTTTACAGCTAAGGCCCACCCATCAGTGCCGGTGGCGTCACCGGGCTCCCTGAGCAGCCGGAAGAAGAGGCTTCCGCTCGCCTGCAAGAGACCCGGTACGTCACCGAGTATAAGAAAACAGTCACTTCCGGCAAAAAATGTCCTGTATGAAAACGGGGCTTCAGAAATATGTGGCAAAGGTAGGACATGTATGTATTATGTATGTCAGTCTAGTACTATTACACCAATGTACCCGATCCCGGACAACCCCTTTAACGTAATGTGATATAAAACCTTGTAAAGGTTCTGTGATGAGCAACGTAAATAAATCACTTCATCCAGATCTGTATTGTGTGATCTGGGGTATGTACAACTAAATGCAGGTAAGTACATGTCAATTCTGCCTTGCAATATTTTTCTGATTGCACACGTGATATACATACATATGTTATACGTTGAAGATACAGATGAGCAAACCATTTCATAATGAACTCATCTGGCAGCCAAACCTGAAGCTTTTCTGGATAATTTCCAGTAACCAGAAAGATTATCAAAATTAGGGTAATTCAGTTTAAGGCAACTAAGGTACTTTCACACTTGCTTGAAGGATTCCGGATGCGGATCCGGCTGACAAATGCATTGAAATACTGGATCCGTCTCTCCGTCTCTCCGGTGTCATCCAGAAAAACTGATCCAGTATTTTTTTTTTTTGCATTTTTAAAGGTCACCTGACAATGTAATTGTTGATTTTTTTTTTTTTTATGTTCCTGTCACCTATGTAGAGGTCCCCCAGTGACATCCACCATCCATTTCAATATCTTCTCTATCAACTTTCAATGTTCTTTTCTGAGCCTACCTTGTTGATCACGGTTTTCGGCGAATCAGAATTCCATGCCGGAGAGAGAGCGTGAGAAAAAGAGACCAAATTTAAGGGAGATAAATTTATAAAAATATTTTGGGATAGAGCGGAAATTTGAGAAAAGCTGTTAAATCACAAATGTGGGACAAATTACAGAAGTAGAGCGGAATTGTGGGACAAATTATTGAAGCACAAATGTGGTACAGCTTGCAAAAGTTTAAGCATTGAATGAAAGGAGGTGGCGAGCATCAGTCAAAGAAGAATTTCTGAAATTTTATTCCCTGTCACCTATGCAGAGCAGGAATTTATTAATGTCTGAAATTGTATAATGTCAACCCAAGAATGTAACAGAAAAATTTGTGAAATTTATTAAGCTGTCTACTAGGTAGGGCAGGGATCTATGACAAAAAAAAAAATGTTTATTGTCACCCGAAAATGTTAAAGAAAATTATTAAAATTTATTAAACTGTCAACTAGGTAGAGGAGAGGTATATTACACCCAAAAAATTTGTGAATTTCACCCGACAATGTAACAGACACATTTTTTGTTTGTTTTACCTGTTTACTGGGTATAGCTGTGGTACATCACACCCAAAAATTTTGTGAATTTCACCAGTAAATGTCAATTTTTTTATTTATTTTTTTACTGTTCTACTAGGTATAGCAGTGGTACTTCACACCCAAAAAATTGTGAATTTCACATGAAAATGTAAAGGACATTTTTTTATTTATTTTTACTTGTCTACTAGGTATATCAGTGGTACATCACACCCAAAAATTGGTGAATTTTACGCAAAAATGTAATTTTTGATTCATGAGGTGGAGATCCATATGGAGTAGGAGTTTGAGGAGGCGGTGGACGTAGCGGTGTAGGTGGAAGCGGTGGTGGAGGAGGACGAGGTAGCCAACACAGGTTTTTGGTTTTAATTTAATTTTTTTAAATTAGGGTACACTCCAAAAGAGTGTGGAATATCCAAAGTACAAGAATGAGCAATTGTACTGCAGTATAACAATGGCTGGTTAGTGCTGGTATACATGTCTATTCTGCACAAGGTACGGACAAGTCCTGAGGGATCAATGCCTGGTACATTTTAATGAACATGAGCTTGTCCACATTGGCTGTGGACAGGCGGCTGCGCTTTTCTGTGATGACGCCCCCTGCCGTGCTAAACCCACGTTCAGATAATACACTGGCTGCAGGGCAGGCCAGCACCTCCAAGGCGTAGAGGGCAAGCTCAGGCCATGTGCCCAATTTGGAGACCCAGACGTTCAGTACATGTAGGCGTGTGCAGACATACTGCTCCACCATGTTGGTGAAATGCTGCCTCCTGCTAAGATGTTCCATATCAGCTGGTGGTGCTGGTTGTTGTGGCTTGCTGACAAAGCTTTTACACATTTTGGCTACGCTAACCCTGCCTTCTGAGGTTCTGGTGGTGCCCCAGTTGCGTTTAGTGACCTCTTCCTCGTCCTCTGGGTTCGCCTTGTGCTTCCACTATGCCCCCGCTGCCAGGTGGGAATGCCACCAGCAGCGCGGCTACCAGCGCGCGCTTGTACTCGCGCATCTTACGATCACGCTCCAGTGACGGAATTAAGGACGGTACGTTGTCCTTGTAACAGGGATCCAGTAGCGTGGCCACCCAGTAATCAGCACAAGTTAGAATGTGGGCAACTCGGCGGTCGCTGTGGAGACACTGCAGCATGTAATCGCTCATGTGTGCCAGGCTGCCCAGAGGCAACGAAAAGCTGTCCTCTGTGGAAGGTGTATCGTCTGTGTCCTCTGTATCCCCCCAGCCACACACCAGTGATGGCCATGAGCTGGTCTGGGTGTCACCCTGCTGTGAATATGGTTCCTCCTTCTACATCTATTCCTCCTCATTCTTCACCTCGTTATCCTCCAGAACTGTGCCATGGCTGGACAATAGTGTACCTAGCGTTTGTGGGTGCAGGAACCCACCCTCGGAGCCACTTGGGAATGACTGGCCGGAAACCCTACAAAATGATCCCTCTTCATCCTCCTCCTGTGCTACATCCTCTTCCATCATCGGCAGCAGCGTTTTTTCAAGGAGGCATAGAAGTGGGATAGTTATGCTGAGAGCGGCATTATCGGCACTGGCCATGTTGGTGGAGTACTCAAAACAGCGCAACAACTAACACAGGTCTCGCATGGAGGCCCAGTCATTGGTGGTGAAATGGTGCTGTTACGCCGAGCGACTCACCCTTGCATGCTGCAGCTCAAACTCGACTATCGCCTGCTGCTGCTCGCACAGTCTGGCCAGCATGTGCAAGGTGGAGTTCCACCTTGTGGGCACAGCGCATATGAGGCGGTGAGCGGGAAGGCCGAAGTAACGCTGCAGCGCTAACAGGCGAGCAGCAGCAGGTTGAGAACGTTGAAAGCTTTATGCAGCAGCTCTGACATATCGGGGTAATTTTTAAGGAACCTCTGCACCACCAAATTCAGAACATGCGCCAGACAAGGGATGTGCGTCAAACCGGCTAGTCCCAGAGCTGCTACGAGAATTTGCCCATTATCGCACACCACCAGGCCGGGCTCGAGGCTCCTTAGCACAAACCACTCATCGGTCTGTTGTTCAAGGCCCATCCACAGCTCTTGCGCGGTGTGGGGTTTGTCCCCCAAACAGATAAGTTTTAAAACTGTCTGCTGTCGTTTACCCCTGGCTGTGCTCAAGTTGGTGGTGAAGGTGTTACGCTGACCGGATGAGGAGCTGGTAGAGAATGAGGAAGCAGAGTAAGAGGAGGAAGCAACAGGAGGCAAACTGAAGTGCCCTGCAATCCTCGATGGTGGAAGGACATGCGCCAAACTGCTATCCGCCTCAGGCCCAGCCGCTACTGCATTTACCCAGTGTGCTGTTATGGAGATATAACGGCCCTGACCGTGCTAACTGGTCCACGTATCCATAATCAGGTGTACCTTGCCACAGATGGCGTTGCGCAGTGCACACCTGATTTTGTCTCCTACTTGGTTGTGCAGGGAAGGGATGGCTCGCCTGGAAACGTAGTGGTGGCTGGGCACGACGTACTGTGGGACAGCCACTGCCATAAGGCCTTTAAAACTCTCCGTCTCCACCAGACGGAATGACAGCATTTCAAAAGCCAGTAATTTAGAAATGCTGGCATTAAGGGCTGGTGATCACGGGTGGGTAGGGGGGTACTTCCTCTTTCTCTCCAGCATTATGGAGATGGAGAGCTGAACGCTTCCGTGGGACATTGTGGAAATGCTTGGTGACCGAGGTGGTGGTGTTGCTGGAAGATCCTCTGTTTGCGGGGTGGCAGGTGGCACTGTCACTACAAAGGTGGTTTTTGAGGTGTCTACTCCACTGCAGCTCGTGGTTTGCGCTTAAATGACTGGTCATGCAGGTTGTGCTCAGTTTGAGAACGTTTGTGCCTCGCTTCAGGCTCTGATTGCACAGCATGCAAACCACTCGTGTCTTGTCGTCAGCACATTGTCTGAAAAACTGCCACACCAGGGAACTCCTTGGCATTGGTGGGCTCGGTCCCTTTCTGCTGTGGGTAGTAGCAGGCGTACTGTCTAGAGGCCGCTCCGCATTTGCACCCTGCTCCCTCTTCTGCTATGCTGGTGGCTCTGTGGGACCACCACCTCGTCCTCCGAACTACATAGGTCACTCGCATGACCTTGATTCCTGTGGGGTCGAGGACCTCATCGTCCACCACATCATATTCCACCCAGTCTTCACCCCTGCCCTCCTTGTCGGTCTGCACACTTTTGAAAGCCCCGGCAGTTGACAATTGTGTTTTGTCATCATCCGTGACGTGCTGCGATGGTCCTCCCATGTACTCTTCTTGAAAGACAAGGGGTTGGGCATTGGTGCACTCAATATATTCCACGTCTGGGGCAGGGCTAGGTGGATGGCCCTGTGAAACCCTGCTAACAGAGTCATCAAAAATATATATCACCAAAGAAATTGCACAAAAGTCTTTGCATAGTAAATATAAACAAACTTTATTGAAAATGTAAAACACATACATGAAGATAAAAAAAAGGGCAGCACAAAGGTGGAACACAAGCAAGAGGAATAGGACCCAAAGAGGGGCTTGGAGGTCAGCACACCAGGAGTCAGGGAAAAATATATTAAGATAATCAGAGGCTGGTCACCAAGACACCTCAAGACAATAAGCCCCAAGCAATGGCAAATGGAGACAGAAGAAGCCAGATTGACTGGCGAAACAGCGTTGGGTCAGTAGGTGGCTGAGAGATCGACATACCACTCATTGTATGCTTATCCTTTTCTCTTAATCACCAAGTCTGTTTATCCTCACTTTTGTCTCCATTTGCCATTGCTTTGGGCTTATTGTCTTGAGGTCTTGGTGTCCAGCATCTGATTATCTTAATATATTTTTCCCTGACTCCTGGTGTGCTGACCTCCCAGCCCCTCTTTCGGTCCTATTCCTCTCCCTTGTGTTCCACCTTTGTGATGCCCTTTTTTTTATCTTCATGTATGTATTTTACATTGTCAATAAAGTTTATTTATATTTACTATGCAAATACTTTTGTGCAATTTTTTGGGTGATAGTTAATACTCCTTGTGGGTCCGCAATTCTTTCTGTCATGTAACAATTTGGCAGCCAGAGTCATCAAAAAGCAGAAGAGACTGCTGCATGACTTGGGGTCAAGACTGCTTGGCTGATTTGCAAGGGAGTGAGGTGAAAAACTGATGGACATCGGCTGCAGGTGCCAACTGTGGTCTTTCAGCAGGAGACTGGGTGGGAGACAATGTGAAGGAACTGGATCCACTGTCAGCAACCCAATCTACTATTGCCTGTACTTGTTCAGGCCTCACCATTCGTAGAGCCGCATTAGGCCCGACC
Source organism: Bufo gargarizans (assembly GCF_014858855.1). NCBI lineage: Eukaryota > Metazoa > Chordata > Amphibia > Anura > Bufonidae > Bufo > Bufo gargarizans. The sequence continues at coordinate 25,786,750 of NC_058080.1, read as the reverse complement.
AAATACTGATGCAGGTTCTGTAGCCTACTCGCACTTGATGAAGGGGTTTCATCTGTACGTGTAGCTGGCACATATCAACCATGTCCTCTCCCTGCAACAGGAACTCCACCAGCAGCACCACGACCTGGGCCATGTCCCTTATTTGAAGCTCTCCTCATAATTCTCGAATTTAGGATCTTGCCCTAAATGGGTCTTTAATTAATAGTAGAATAGAACGACAGTATGTACAGGGTGTATCTCACACGCCCTGAACCAGACTAGGCCTAAATTAAATTTGTTTGCCTAAAATGGCTGTATTTCAAATACCTGAATAGAAGCCCTGCATTTAAAGGGTGTATCTCACAATGACATCTGCAGCAAATGCTTCCAACTAAATTTTTTGGGCCCAAATGGGTGTTAGTTTAATAACTGAATATGACAGAAGTATATAACTCTGGAATTTCAAATGTCTTGATGCTGCAATGCCTGAAAAATTGAGTATTTTGCCCCGAAAAAGGGTGTTTTATTAATAGAAGAATATAAGCTCTGTATATACAGGGTGTATCTCACACCCCCTGACCCACACTAGGCCTTAATTAACCACTTCAACCCCGCTAGCTAAAACCCCCTTCATGACCAGGCCACTTTTTACACTTCTGCACTACACTACTTTCACCGTTTATCGCTCGGTCATGCAACTTACCACCCAAATGAATTTTACCTCCTTTTCTTCTCACTAATAGAGCTTTCATTTGGTGGTATTTCATTGCTGCTGGCATTTTTACTTTTTTTGTTATTAATCAAAATTTAATGATTTTTTTGGAAAAAAATGAAATTTTTCACTTTCAGCTGTAAAATTTTGCAAAAAAAATGACATCCATATATTAATTTTTCGCTAAATTTATTGTTCTACATGTCTTTGATTAAAAAAAAATGTTTGGGCAAAAAAAAATGGTTTGGGTAAAAGTTATAGCGTTTACAAACTATGGTACAAAAATGTGAATTTCCGCTTTTTGAAGCAGCTCTGACTTTCTGAGCACCTGTCATGTTTCCTGAGGTTCTACAATGCCCAGACAGTAGAAAAACCCCACAAATGACCCCATTTCGGAAAGTAGACACCCTAAGGTATTCGCTGATGGGCATAGTGAGTTCATAGAACTTTTTATTTTTTGTCACAAGTTAGCGGAAAATGATGATGATTTTTTATTTTTATTTTTTTCTTACAAAGTCTCATATTCCACTAACTTGCGACAAAAAATAAAAAATTCTAGGAACTCACCATGCCCCTCACGGAATACCTTGGGGTGTCTTCTTTCCAAAATGGGGTCACTTGTGGCGTAGTTATACTGCCCTGGCAATTTAGGGGCCCAAATGTGTGAGAAGTACTTTGCAATCAAAATGTGTAAAAAATGGCCTGCAAAATCCGAAAGGTGCACTTTGGAATATGTGCCCCTTTGCCCACCTTGGCTGCAGAAAAGTGTGACACATGTGGTATCGCCATACTCAGGAGAAGTTGGGAAATGTGTTTTGGGGTGTCATCTTACATATACCCATGCTGGGTGAAAGAAATATCTTGGCAAAAGACAACTTTTCCAATTTTTTTTATACAATTTGGCATTTGACCAAGATATTTTTCTCACCCAGCATGGGTATATGTAAAATGACACCCCAAAGCACATTCCCCAACTTCTCCTGAGTACGGCGATACCAGATGTGTGACACTTTTTTGCAGCCAAGGTGGGAAAAGGGGCACATATTCCAAAGTGCACCTTTCGGATTTCGCAGGCCATTTTTTACACATTTTGATTGCAAAGTTCTTCTCACACATTTGGGCCCCTAAATTGCCAGGGCAGTATAACTACGCCACAAGTGACCCCATTTTGGAAAGAAGACACCCCAAGGTATTCCATGAGGGGCATGGCGAGTTCCTAGAATTTTTTATTTTTTGTCGCAAGTTAGTGGAATATGAGACTTTGTAAGGAAAAAAGAAAAAAAAAAGAAAAATCATCATTTTCCGCTAACTTGTGACAAAAAAAAAATTCTAGGAACTCGCCGTGCCCCTCACGGAATACCTTGGGGTGTCTTCTTTCCAAAATGGGGTCACTTGTGGCGTAGTTATAGTGCCCTGGCAATTTAGGGGCCCAAATGTGTGAGAAGAACTTTGCAATCAAAATCTGTAAAAAATGGCCTGCGAAATCCGAAAGGTGCACTTTGGAATGTGTGCCCCGTTGCCCACCTCGGCTGCAAAAAAGTGTCACACATCTGGTATCGCCGTACTCAAGAGAAGTCGGGGAATGTGTTTTGGGGTGTCATTTTACTTATACCCATGCTGGGTGAAAGAAATATCTTGGCAAAAGATAACTTTTCCCATTTTTTTATACAAAGTTGGCATTTGACCAAGATATTTCTCTCACCCAGCATGGGTATATGTAAAATGACACCCCAAAACACATTCCCCAACTTCTCCTGAGTACGGCGATACCAGATGTGTGACACTTTTTTGCAGCCTAGATGCGCAAAGGGGCCCAAATTCCTTTTAGTAGGGCATTTTTAGACATTTGGATCCCAGACTTCTTCTCACACTTTCGGGCCCCTAAAAAGCCAGGGCAGTATAAATACGCCACATGTGACCCCACTTTGGAAAGAAGACACTCGAAGGTATACAATGAGGGGCATGGCGAGTTCATAGAATTTTTTTTTTTTTGCATAAGTTAGCGGAAATTGATTTTTATTTAGTTTTTTTCTCACAAAGTCTCACTTTCCGCTAACTTAGGACAAAAATGTCAATCTTTCATGGACTCAATATGCCCCTCACGGAATACCTTGGGGTGTCTTCTTTCCGAAATGGGGTCACATGTGGGGTATTTATACTGCCCTGGCTTTTTAGGGGCCCGAAAGTGTGAGAAGAAGTCTGGGATCCAAATGTCTAAAAATGCCCTCCTAAAAGGAATTTGGGCACCTTTACGCATCTAGGCTGCAAAAAAGTCTGGAATATAAATGTCTACAAATGTTTACGCATTTGGATTCCGTGAGGGGTATGGTGAGTTCATGTGAGATTTTATTTTTTGACACAAGTTAGTGGAATATGAGACTTTGTAAGAAAACACAAACAAAAAAATATATATTTCCGCTAACTTGGGCCAAAAAAATGTCTGAATGGAGCCTTACAGGGGGGGTGATCAATGACAGGGGGGTGATCAATGACAGGGGAGTGATCACCCATATAGACTCCCTGATCACCCCCTGTCATTTATCACCCCCCTGGTAAGGCTCCATTCAGATGTCCGTATGATTTTTACGGATCCATGGATACTTGGATCGGATCCGCAAAACACATGCGGACGTCTGAAAGGAGCCTTACAGGGGGGTGATCAATGACAGGGGGTGATCAGGGAGTGTATATGGGTGATCACCCCCCTGTAAGGCTCCATTCAGACGTCCGTATGATTTTTACGGATAAATGGATACATGGATCGGATCCGCAAAACACATGTGGACGTCTGAATGGAGCCTTACAAGGGGGTGATCAATGACAGGGGGGTGATCAATGACAGGGGGTGATCAGGGAGTGTATATGGGTGATCACCCCCCTGTCATTGAGCACCCCCCTGTAAGGCTCCATTCAGACGTCCGCATGTCTTTTGCGGATCCGATCCATGTATCCATGGATCCGTAAAAATCATACGGACGTCTGAATGGAGCCTTACAGGGGGGTGCTCAATGACAGGGGGGTGATCAATGACAGGGAAGTGATCAGGGAATCTATATGGGGTGATCATGGGTGATCAGGGGTTCATAAGGGGTTAATAAGTGACGGGGGGTGTAGTGTAATGTGTTGTTTGGTGCGACTGTACTGAGCTGCCTGTGTCCTCTGGTGGTCGATCCTAACAAAAGGGACCACCAGAGGACCAGGTAGCAGGTATATTAGACGCTGTTATCAAAATAGCGTCTAATATACCTGTTAGGGGTTAAAAAAATCTGATCTCCAGCCTGCCAGCGAGCGATCGCCGCTGGCAGGCCGGAGATCCACTCGCTTACCTTCTGTTCCTGTGAGCGCGCGCGCCTGTGTGCGCGTTCACAGGAAATCCCGGCCCTCGCGAGATGACGCGTATATGCGTCACTCTGCGCAGGGCTGCCGCCTCCGGACCGCACATCTGCGTTAGGCGGTCCGGAGGCGGTTAAAGATTTGTGCACCAAATGGAGGTATTTCAAATATCTGAGTAGAATCCCTGTATTTAAAAGGTGCATCTCACAATGACATCTGCAGCAAAGGCTGCCAAAAATTTATTTTTTGCCCAAACGGGTCTTTGTTTAATAACTGAATCTGACAGCAGTATATAACCCTGGAATTTCATACTTTCATACTGAAATTCTTGATACTGCAAGGGCGCAACAAATGTGTATTTTGCCCCTAAAAGGGTGTTTTATTAAAACAACAATATAACCCCTGTATATAAAGGGTGTATCTCACACGCCCTGACCCACACTAGGCCTCAATTAAAGATTTGTGCACCAAATGGCGGTATTTCAAATATCTGAATATAACCCAAATATATAAAGGGTGTGTCTCATAGAAAGAGGAACTCCAGCTTCTTATAGAATAAAAAATAGGAAAATTACATATAGTGATGCGATTCGAGCTACAAAATCCAGCCTTTCATCAAGACATGACACATATATTAAAACCATTCATTTTATACAGCACAAGGTCCAACCTCTTCTAATCAGCAAAGTGTCTGCACCTGGAACCTAAAATGGGAACCATTCAGTGATCCAGGGGAGGAGATCCAGCATCACAGGTGAGGCATACATACACATAATGAATACATCTTAGTTATATTGCAGAGTGAGGTCATGTTTTCTATTTAATCCTTTTTGGCATGCAGGTATCAAGTGAAAAGATCCAAAAAGTTTCCCTACTGAGGAGTTTCTGTCTGCGATCTCCTCCTCTTATAGGCAGTGAAGCCACTTCAATCCCCTGTGCAGAAAACTCAGATGCGTCACCTTTGTGAACAGTGGCGAAGTGTAAAGTCGCTGCCGATACATTGAAAGTCTGAAAATAAGGGATGTCACTAAGATGTTTTCTGATACGTATTTTCAACTCATTTACAGTGCATCCAACATACTGAACTTTACATGTGATAACATACACAACAAATTCTGTATTACAGTTGATATATTGTTTTAGAGTGTGTCTATTATTATTCACTGTAGATGTAACCTCCTTAGTGACACACATATATCGGCAGCATATACATCTCCTGCTTCCACATTTGTAATTACCTGTGGTTTTTGGCCAGGAGCATGCCCGAGGGATAGTATCAATAAACAGACTGGGACTACGTTTTTTTCCCACCGTAGGTGCCTTTTTGGATATAGACCTAATACCCGCAGATACCGCATCTCTCCATTCCTCATCATAATTGAGGACAGAGAAATGTTTATGGATGATCTTGCATATGTGTGGATATTCTCTACTGTAGTTATTAATAAAAACAGTAGTTTTTTTTTATCCTCCTGAGCAAGGGTTGATTCTGTCACCGCCAGACATCTGAGAAGCTCTGACAGACGTTCTTCAGAAGATCCTGCTTGAGGTTCTTTTGTTTTGATTTTGTTTTGTCATCTCGTTTCCCTCTCTCAGCTGTCACTGATTGCATCCCTTTAAATCCCATCCCACACTGCATTACTTTGCGGTTTATACAACTGCCTGGAGTGTGTACATGCTGGATGCTACAACTTATGCTTCTACAGATAAGTCTGTTCATTTATTTGTGTTTCCTGTTTGCTTGATCCTAGGTGACCCTGACCCCCTCCGTATTAAGTGTAGGGAGCCGGTGGTCGTGTCCCCTCACTATTATAGGGTGTTCAGGTGTCATACAGTCGCGGCACGAGGGCATGCAATTTTCTATCATAGAGATCTTTGCATGGGCTCAGGGCTTAAATAGGGGTCACCCTTTTGTTTCCTTATCGGATTAAGCCAGTCAGATCCTTATTTGTAACTTCTTGCTTTCTGTTACACCATCCGTGACATTATAAACCGCCAAATCCGTCTCAAGCATGGATCCGGTTTCACTTTTGACTGAACAAATGCAGGGTCTTTCATTTGAGGTAGCAGATCGCCATAAAACGGAGTTTGTTCTGAGCCTAAGATCTCGTTCCCAGATACGTTCTCCGGGGGTAGTGAGAATTTTGTCAGTTTTAGAGAGGCTTGCAAACTCAATTTTCGTCTACTTCCTCATTCCTCTGGTGATGAGGAGCAGAGGGTGGGGATCATCATTTCGCTGCTCAGGGATAACGCTCAGTCTTGGGCCTTTTCGCTGCCGGTGGGGGCAAGGCCCCTCCGTTCAGTGGATGAATTTTTTTTAGCCCTGAGTCAGATATATAATGATCCAGATCGTATTGCTCTGGCTGAGTCTAGACTACGTCTTTTATGCCCAGGTAAACAGTCCGCAGAGATATACTGTTCAGAATTTCGGAGATGGGCAGCTGATACTGGTTGGAATGATGCTGCACTCCGAAGTCAATTTTGCCATGGTCTTTCAGAGGGATTAAAAGATGCATTTGCCTTTCATGAGTGACCTACCTCCTTGGACTCTGCCATGTCTCGGGTCGTTCGTATTGACAGGCGTCATAGAGAGAGAGGAGAGATCACTCCTTCCTGTCATACTCAGTCCAAAGACTGTATAAAAACCCATCATTCACTTGTAGGGGGTGATGCCACTGAGGAAGGGGAGAGCTATCCCCGAAACGCGTCTGGCGAGAGGTTCACCCCGGAAAGACTTGAACCCCAAACGGACAGTGCACTGTTAAGTCCAAAGGACATCGAGGATTCAAACAAGACATTCTATATTAACCTGCCTCTAATCAGCTGAAAGCCATCAATGGGGATATACCCCATGCGAAATACAAAGTATTAAGACGCCGACATAGTAAAGACCGGGACGCCGGCCTAAAGTCGGAAGCGACAACTATTCCGAAAAACCAGCTGAATAAAAAGGACAGGTAAGCCCACAAGTGTGGGTTATTGGTACTGATTTCAAATTTACATCTTACAAAGAGATAATGATACAGTGCCTACACAGAGAACTATTGCATGTGCTTATCGCATAAAGACTCTTGCAACATTGTTTTCTGAATGCGATTATAATCAGAACTTTCTGTGGATAAATCTTTCCGAAGATTTCTCCGAAAATAATTTTTTTAGCGATCCTTGAAAAAAAATTGAAAATAGAAGTACACAACAACCAGGAAACACATGGATTGTAGTGATTAAAAGTGTAAAGAGATAGTAATACAGTGCCTATATAGAGAACTATTGCATGTGATTTCGCACAAAAACTTTCCTATTGTTTTTCAAATGTGAATTTAATCGGAACTCTGTGTGAAAGATTATATTTTTTTCGAGAATCCTTCCGAAAATTATTTTCGCCAATTCCCGAAGATTTGAATAGATTTTCGGTAGTTCTCGAAAAACTTGAACATATATTTATGCAAAGATATTTATGGGAAATTGAGTACACAATAGTCAGGAAATGCATGAATTATAGTGATCAAGAGTGCGATTAATTTGCATGTTGATATTCTGTTGTTAAGATCCGCAATTGAATATACACAGACCTACTGTATATCATTGCAGGTCCACACGCCATTGAAAAGACTCAGAGCAATTTACTTGTTTAGGATATTTGCCTAGTATCTGGATTGAGTTGATCTGAACAATATAGGAGCAACTACAATTATTGTTTAATTAAATTTTATCCACAATTACATTTTACTATATTTTATCATATTTTATCAAACGTAGTTATAATAAATTGTTTCAACTCCGTGGGGCTCCGTATGTTTGAGTGTGCCAATCCCATATCGACAGTTATATAATAAAGACACAAAAATAAAAAAATCCTGGGGCGGAGCTTGCGCTGAGAGCGGATGGCGGTGTGAAGCGCTGCTCTGTGAGTAGATCTATCTCATAGCACTTTATCAACAGCTTTCCAGAACGATAAAATGGTCAAGATTGGTGGACAAAAGCCTATTTACCCTTCCGGATCTACCAAATCGACGATACATGCAGGCAATATGGAGAAATTCATTAAAAAGGCTGCTGCCACCTATGTGGCTAAAGAATCTAAGATGGCGCCCGGAACGCCGAGATCCTCCGGCTACAAACAACAAGCTTTTCATGGCGCCGAGAGAGGTAGGGACGACTCCCCTGACACCGAGGCTCTGCCAATATCTCGGAGCTTTCTAAAAGAAACATTAGCTGAAGCCCTGGAACCCCTAAGTTCAGAAATGGCTGCGATCAGGAGCGACATACGCTAATAGGCGCAAGAGTAGAATCTAGAAACGCTTGAAGAAAAACAATCCAAGCTCACTGCTCACCAGAAAGAAATGTCTTCGAATATGGTGGACCTCCATGAGCATATTAATATGCTACACACGGCCATAGAAGACCAAGAGAATAGGGGACGAAGAAACAATCTTCGATTTAGAGGAATACCCGAATCTGTCGCCCCGAATGACATACATGAGACGGTGATGCAGATATAACTACAACTCCTGGGCCCAGACACAGCTCACGAGGTAACCATCGAACGGGCGCACAAAGCCTTAAGGCCAAAACCGCAACCTAATGAGCCTCCTCGGGACATCATCTGTAAGTTCTTATACTTTCCTGTAAAAGAAGCAATCCTATTGAGTGCCAGGAACAACCCGTCCTTGAACTGGGAAGGAAACGATATAGCCATCTTCCAGGATTTGGCGCAATCGACACTTAAAAAATGTAAAGCCCTAAAACTGCTTACCGACTGGCTGCGAGCTTACAAGACCCTGTATAGATGATCATTTCCTTTTGGCCTCTCCTTTTTCCACGAAGGACGTCACCTCTTCATATCTTCATTCAAAGACCTGGAAAAGATTTACCATCAATTAGATATTCAACCGCTTCCGATTGAAAAAGAAAAAAATCCTCTAAAAACGTTCTATCTGTTACTATTGGCAAAGTTGATGCGGAAATTAAATGTTTTCCGTTTGCTTTTAGTTCCCATTTTGTCCTACCTTCCAGGGTGGCACTAGAGAGCAAGAACATTTTTTGTGAGATTTTTGTAGATAGTGGAGCAGCTGTCAATCTCATTGATAATCAATTTGCTATGACACATGGTTTCCAGGTATGCACTTTGGGAAAGGATATACCTGTTTTTGCTATTGATTCCGCTCCACTTTCTCAGAAATCGTTAAAGGGCATAGTTCACAATATCCGTTTGATTGTAAGTGATACTCATGTTGAGGATGTGTCATGTTTCGTCCTAAGCGGGTTGCCTACTCCTCTAGTGTTGGGGCTACCCTGGCTCACTAAACATAACCCCACCATTGATTGGCAAGCGAGGCAAATAAATGGTTGGAGTGACTTTTGCAGAGAGAATTGCCTCACGACATCTGTTTCAGAGGTTTCTACTAAGACTGTACCATCTTTTCTCTCTGAATTTTCGGATGTGTTTTCTGAGAGTGGTGTTCAGGAGTTGCCCCCTCACAGGGAGAACAATTGCCCTATTAATCTCACCCCAGGCGCCAAGCTGCCTAAATCTCGTTTATACAATCTCTCCCAACCTGAAAGGGTTGCTATGCGTGCTTATATCTCTGAGAGCCTGAGAAAGGGACACATACGACCCTCGAAGTCACCTGTCGCTGCTGTATTTTTCTTTGTTAAGAAAAAAGATGGTTCTTTAAGACCATGTCTGGATTTCAGGGAGCTGAACAGTATCACAATTTGTGACCCTTATTCACTTCCTTTGATCCTGGACCTGTTTAACCAGGTTGTTGGGGCTAACGTTTTTTCTAAGTTGGATCTAAGAGGGGCATACAACCTGGTCAGGGTCAGAGAAGGAGACGAATGGAAGACGGAAAATCTCCTGATTTCAAAACTCATAAAGACCACCTACGTCAGGTCTTGCTCATCCTGCGGGAGAATAAATTGTATGGTAAACTGGAACAATGTGTGTTTGCGGTTCCAGAAATTCAATTTCTGGGGTTTCTTCTCTCCGTTTCTGGTTTTTGCATGGACCCCGAGAAGGTCCGCGCTGTGTTTGAGTAGGAGCTTCCTGAGAATCAAAAGGCGCTGATGCGTTTTTGGGGTTTTGCCAATTATTACAGGAAGTTTATTTTGAATTATTCCTCTGTTGTTAAACCACTCACTGATATGACTAGAAAGGGGGTAGATTTTTCCTCCTGGTCGGTAGAGGCGCATAAGGCCTTTTCTAGTATCAAGGAGAGTTTTGCTTCCGCTCCCATCTTGGTACAACCTGATATCTCTCTGCCCTTCATAGTTGAGGTGGATGCTTCTGAGGTGAGTGTGGGTGTAGTCTTGTCTCAGGGTCCCTCTCCTGCCAAATGGCGACCGTGTGCCTTTTTCTCGAAGAAACTCTCCTCCGCAGAGAGAAATTACGATGTGGGAGATAGGGAGTTGTTGGCCATCAAGTTATCTTTTAAGGAATGGTGCCATTGGCTAGAGGGAGCCAGACACCCTATTACCGTGTTTACCGACCTTAAGAATCTGCCCTACTTGGAGTCAGCCAAGCGTCTGAACCCGAGACAGGCCAGATGGTCTTTGTTCTTTTCAAGGTTTAATTTTGTTGTCACGTTCCGCCCTGGGGTTAAGAATGTGAAGGCGGATGCCCTGTCACGTTGTTTTCCGGGAGGTGGGAATTTTGAAGACCCGGGTCCCATTTTGGCTGAAGGTGTGGTGGTCTCTGCTCTTTATCCTGAATTGGAGGCAGAGGTTAAGGCAGCCCAGGCAGAGGCTCCTGATCTTTGTCCTCCTGGGAGGTTGTTTGTGCCTCTCGCTTTAAGACACCAGGTTTTTAAGGAGCACCCCGATACTGTCCTTGCTGGGCACCCGGGGGGTAGAGCCACAGTGGATCTCATTGCTCGGAGATTCTGGTGGCCAGTGCTTCGTAAGTTGGTTGAGGGTTTTGTAGCAGCCTGCGAGACCTGCGCTCATGCCAAAGTCCCTCATTCACGGCCATCAGGTCCTCTTCTTCCGTTACCCATTCCTTCCCGTCCTTGGACACATCTGTCCATGGACTTCATTACGGACCTGCCTCGTTCCTCGGGGAAGACTGTGATTCTGGTGGTGGTGGACCGCTTTAGCAAAATGGTGCATTTCGTTCCTTTTCCTGGGTTGCCCAATGCTAAGACGCTGGTGCAGACATTTATTGATCACATTGTCAAATTGCATGGTATTCCTTCATACATAGTCTCTGATAGGGGCACGCAGTTTGTTTCCAGATTCTGGAAGGCTTTCTGTTCTCGCATGGGGGTTCGGTTGTCATTCACTTCTGCTTTCCACCCACAGTCGAATGGCCAGACAGAGCGCGTCAATCAGAATCTGGAGACATATCTGTGCTGTTTTGTGGCGGAAAATCAGGAGCATTAGTGTTCTTTTTTGTCCCTTGCTGAGTTTGCTTTAAATAACCGTTGTCAGGAGTCCTCTGATAAGTCACCATTTTTTGGTGCATATGGGTTTCATCTGCAGTTTGGGACATTTTCTGGAGAGGGGGCTTCTGGTTTACCTGATGAGGAGAACTTCTTCTCGTCTTTGTCATCTATTTGGCAAAAGATTCGGGATAATCTAAAGAGCATGAGTAAGAGATATAAGCGTGTGGCGGATAAGAGACGTGTGCCTGGTCCGGACCTGAATATTGGTGATCTGGTGTGGTCATCTACTAAGAATGTCAAATTGAAGGTTCCCTCCTGGAAGCTGGGTCCTAAGTTTATTGGGCCTTACAAAATCTTGTCCGTCATCAATTCTGTTGCCTACCGTCTTGATCTTCCTCAGACTTGGAAGATCCATAATGTTTTTCATAAGTCCCTATTAAAACCCTATGTCCAACCCATTGTACCCTCCTCTTCGCCTCCTCCTCCTATTGTGGTTGATGGTAATCTTGAATTTCAGGTCTCTAGGATTGTGGATTCTCGTGTTGTCTGCGGTTCTCTCAAGTACCTCGTTCATTGGGAGGGTTATGGCCCTGAGGAGAGGATGTGGGTCCCAGTGACGGACATTAAGGCCACTCGTCTCATCAGGGCTTTCCATAGGTCCCATCCTGAGAAGGTGGGCTCTGAGTGTCCAGAGTCCACTCGTAGAAGGAGGGGTACTGTCACCGCCAGACATCTGAGAAGCTCTGACAGGTTCTTTTGTTTTGCTTTCGTATTGTCATCTTGTTTCCCTCTCTCAGCTGTCATCTAGTTGCACTGATTGCATCCCTTTAAATCCCCTCCCATACTGCATCACTTTGCGGTTTATACAACTTCCTGGATTGTGTACATGCTGGATGCTACAACAGATGCTTCTACATTCTGTTCACTTATTTGTGTTTTCGTGTTTGCTTGATCCTAGGTGACCCTGACCCCCTCCGTATTAAGTGTAGGGAGCCGGTGGTCGTGTCCCCCTCACTATTATAGGGTGTTTAGGTGTCATACAGTCGAGGCACGAGGGCATGCAAGTTTCTATCATAGAGATCTTTGCATGGGCTGAGAAGACAGGGAGAGTTTCCCGGCTTAAATAGGGGTCACCCTTTTGTTCCTTAGTTTCGGATCAAGCCAGTTGGATCCTTATTTGTAACTTCTTGCTTTCTGTTACACCATCCGTGACATTTTCTTCACTATTTTGACATCTATTTAACATTTTTCAACGTCTGAGGAAAGATCAAAGATTCCCTGTTTTTTAATCTGGCAAACTCAATGCCTTTATTAATATTTTGAAGTGTGTAGCCTCTACCCAGAAGTCTGTGTGCAATAATCTCTGTTTCTTTTGAGAACAACCCCTCCTTAGAGCAATTACGTCTAGCTCTAATCATTTCCCCCTTTGGTATGTTATTTATGACATGCGGTGGGTGGCAGGAGGAGGCAAGAAGAATGGTGTTCCCAGATGTCTTTTTTCTAAAAGTACAGGTAGTGACCAATCCCTCAGAGAGGTCCGAATCCAAATGTAAATCGAGGAAGTTTAATGGAATCTGTACAGTTGTTAAGATAATGTATACACTGGGCCACCCTATTCCCCCCCCCCTCCCCGCTAAACCCACAGCATATTATCTATATAACGTCCATACCATTTAATAGAGCCAGCAAAGGGGTTGTCATCTAGAAACAGAAAATGTCGCTCCCACTGACCCGTGCGTGCTGCTGCTGAAACTCCACTATGGCCTGCTGCTGCTCGCACAGTCTGTCCAGCATGTGGGCACGTCGCATATGAGGCGGTGAGCGGGAAGGCCGAAGTTACGCTGTAGCGCAGACAGGCGAGCAGCGGCAGGATGTATACGCCGGAAGCGCGAACAGACGGCCCGCACTTTATGCAGCAGCTCTGACATGTCGGGGTAGTTGTGAATAAACTTCTGCACCACCAAATTCAGCACATGCGCCAAGCAAGGGATGTGCGTCAAACCGGCTAGTCCCAGAGCTGCAACGAGATTTCGCCCATTATCGCACACCAACAGGCCGGGCTTGAGGCTCACCGGCAGCAACCACTCGTCGGTCTGTTGTTCTATACCCCGCCAAAACTCCTGTGTGGTGTGGGGCCTGTCCCCCAAAAATATGAGTTTCAGAATGGCCTGCTGACGTTTACCCCGGGCTGTGCTGAAGTTGGTGGTGAAGGTGTGTGGCTGACTGGATGAGCAGGTGGAAGAAGTGGAGGAGGAAGCTGAGTAGGAGGAGGAGGCAACAGGAGGCAAAGAATGTTGCCCTGTGATCCTTGGCGGCGGAAGGACGTGCGCCAAACAGCTCTCCACCTGGGGCCCAGCTGCCACTACATTTTCCCAGTGTGCAGTTAGGGAGATATAGCGTCCCTGGCCGTGCTTACTGGTCCACGTATCTGTGGTTAGGTGGACCTTGCCACAGATGGCGTTGCGCAGTGCACACTTGATTTTATCGGATACTTGGTTGTGCAGGGAAGGCACGGCTCTCTTGGAGAAGTTGTGCCGGCTAGGAACAACATACTGTGGGACAGCAAGCAACATGAGCTGTTTGAAGCTGTCTGTGTCCACCAGCCTTAATGACAGCATTTCATAGGCCAGTAGTTTAGAAATGCTGGCATTCAGGGCCAGGGATCGAGGGTGGCTAGGTGGGAATTTATGCTTTCTCTCAAATGTTTGTGAGATGGAGAGCTGAACGCTGCCGTGTGACATGGTTGAGATGCTTGGTGACGGAGGTGGTGGTGTTGGTGGTACATTCCCTGTTTGCTGGGCAGCAGGTGCCAACGTTCCTCCAGAGGCGGAGGAAGAGGCCGAGGCGGCAGCAGCAGAAGAGGCCGAGGCGGCAGCAGCAGAAGAGGTAGCAGGGGGAGCCTGAGTGACTTCCTTGGTTTTAAGGTGTTTACTCCACTGCAGTTCATGCTTTGCATGCAGGTGCCTGGTCATGCAGGTTGTGCTAAGGTTCAGAACGTTAATGCCTCGCTTCAGGCTCTGATGGCACAGCGTGCAAACCACTCGGGTCTTGTCGTCAGCACATTGTTTGAAGAAGTGCCATGCCAGGGAACTCCTTGAAGCTGCCTTTGGTGTGCTCGGTCCCAGATGGCGGCTGTCAGTAGCAGGCGGAGTCTCTTGGCGGCGGGTGTTCTGCTTTTGCCCACTGCTCCCTCTTTTGCTACGCTGTTGGCTCGGTCTCACCACTGCCTCTTCCTCCGAACTGTGAAAGTCAGTGGCACGACTGTTCAGTCTGCACACTGCAGAAAGACGCAGCAGTTGGCACCTGTGTTTCGTCATCATCAGAGACGTGCTGAGGTAGTATTCCGATGTCCTCATCATCAGGAAACATAAGTGGTTGTGCGTCAGTGCATTCTATGTCTTCCACCGCTGGGGAAGGGCTGGGTGGATGCCCTTGGGAAACCCTGCCAGCGGAGTCTTCAAACAGCATAAGAGACTGCTGCATAACTTCCGGCTCAGACAGTTTCCCTGGTATGCATGGGGGTGAAGTGACAGACTGATGGGCTTGGTTTTCAGGCGCCATCTGTGCGCTTTCTGCAGAAGACTGGGTGGGAGATAATGTGAACTTGCTGGATCCACTGTCGGCCACCCAATTGACTAATGCCTGTACCTGCTCAGGCATTACCATCCTTAGAACGGCATTGGGCCCCACCAAATATCGCTGTAAAATATTGCGGCTACTGGGACCTGAGGTAGTTGGTACACTAGGACGTGTGGCTGTGGCAGAACGGCCACGTCCTCTCCCAGCACCAGAGGGTCCACTAACACCACCACGACCATGTCCGCGTCCTTTACTAGATGTTTTCCTCATTGTTATCGTTCACCACAACAACAAAAATATAATTTGACCCAATGTATTGAATTCAAATTCAGGCCTTTTTTTTAAAGACAACTAACACTATCTGGCTATCTATTTAGGTACCGTATTACACTAATACAGGCACAGCAGTAACCACAGATTTAGCTGACTATAAATTTGAGGCCTATTATTTAGGCGCTGGGTGACAGGTATACGTTTACAGACAGAATTAGACTGGGATATGCACAGTAGCGTGTGTGTGAAGTTATTGAAAATGACCCTATCTGCACCTTGAATCTAATATACCCTTTTAGGGATAAATTTTAAGTAGGCCTGATACAGCAGAAACCACTAAATTAGGAAATTGCTAAATTGGGAATTGTATTTCAACCCAGAACGAAAAATGTGCTTTGACGGACACTAAATAACTTGACCAGCCACAGCAGTAACGACAGATTTAGCTGGATATAAATTTGAGGCCTATTATTTAGGCGCTGGGTGACAGGTATACGTTTACTGACAGAATTAGACTGGGATATGGCCAAAAAATAACCACACTATTGATGGTTAAATGCACTTGGTGTGACAGCTTGACCAACCACAAAATTGAGGGTTAAATGCACTTGGTGACAGGCTCAGCTTGCCCCTGATGTAGTATATGGCCAAAGAATAACCAGAGTATTGATGGTTAAATGCACTTGGTGTGACAGCTTCACCCTGATGTAGGATTTAGCCAAAAAACAACCACACCATTTAGGGTTAAATGCACTTGGTGACAGGCGCAGCTTGCCCCTGATGTAGTATATGGCCAAAAAATAACCAGACTATTGATGGTTAAATGCACTTGGTGTGACAGCTTGACCCTGATGTAGGATTTAGCCAAAAAACAACCACACCATTGAGGGTTAAATGCTTGGTGGCAGCTTGTGCTGGCACACCACAAGACACAAAATGGCCGCCGATCACCCCAGAAAAAAGTGACTGAAAAACGCTCTGGGCAGCCTAAAAACAGTGAGCAATTGAATAGCAGCAGTTCAATGATCCACAGCTGCAGATCGATCACTGGATGGAGTCTTTTGGAGGAGTTAATCACTGCCTAATCTCGCCCTAACGTCGCGGCTGCAACCTCTCCCTATGCTGATCAGAGCAGAGTGACGTGCGGCGCTACGTGACTCCAGCTTAAATAGAGGCTGGGTCACATGGTGCTCTGGCCAATCACAGCCATGCCAATAGTAGGCATGGCTGTGACGGCCTCTTGGGGCAAGTAGTATGACGCTTGTTGATTGGCTGCTTTGCAGCCTTTCAAAAAGCGCCAAGAAAGTGACGAACACCGAACCCGAACCTGGACTTTTACGAAAATGTTCGGGTTCGGGTCCGTGTCACGGACACCCCAAAATTCGGTATGAACCCGAACTATACAGTTCGGGTTCGCTCATCCCTAGTAAAAACCCTTATTTAATATCCTGAATGTTTCAGAGACATTTTGCAATTGTAAGTTCTCTGCCCTCTGACAAAATTCCTGAAGTGATGAAACACAGGTCAATTCTTTAAAATCAAACCCTGGCTATTGTATAGATGTATCAATTAAAGTGGGAACCGTCTGCATCGTTGTTTGATTTATTAAACCTGTGTTCACGCTTATTGTTGTATGACTTGTTTGACCCGTATCTAAACTCATTATTATTATGTTTGGCCTGTATTCACACTCATCGCGTCTTTAGTGGATGAAACATGTGCTTTTTAAAGTGAGATTACTAGCGAGACGATTAATATCAATGATCGTGTGGTACAGGTCAAAACTGCAGACGGAGAGAAAGAAAAAACCCTCCGTAGTACCCCCTCCTGAATAGGGGAGGTGGGCACTGAGGATAGGTTCATTTCCTGAATATCATCAACTATTTCCGGCGAGTAGGATATCGCCGATTTTTTGCGGAGCTTTCTCCCCACCCTGCGTTTTTTGCCTGCTCCTTATGAGTGGAATCATCATGCAGTTTATGCAAGGTCCCTATATCGGAACCATTCATTTCATCTGTAGCAGACTCCGCCGAATCCATATCCGTAGAGCTAAATGAAACACGTGAGCTGCGTCTCCCCTTATTGCAGTTCATTTTCTTGAGAATTGATCGCGGGACACCATTTCTGTTATTAGACCACGTGAAAACTGTATCCGTACTATAGTCCAGAAGGTCTTTGTTAAATGTACTTTGTTTGTAATCAATAATGGTGTCCTCCAATTTATTTAAATTTTCTTTTAGTTTGATGTCCATGTTGAGAAAACTATCATCTTTGTCATGTTGTTTAAGATCATCTTGTGAAATTTTTATGGATTTCCTTCAGACAAACTTCCTCCTGTGTAATAATGAGCTGCATCAGCTTCAAAGAACAGTCATTTAGAATGTTGTACCATTGTGCTGCAAAAGAATCGGAATACCCGGTGGTAGGTTTCTTTTTAATACGTAGTCCCCTCGGTACCATATTCTTATCCAGATATCGTTTCAGGGATGTACAATCCCACCACACACGTAATTCCTTCGTTAAACGTTTTTCCAGTGCTGTCATCTTGACTTTTAACTCCATATCACCCTGTTTGGGTGTATTCATTGTATTAAAAATATTGTCCATTTTCTTAATGTGGTCCTCGCATTGTTCTACGGATCGCAAAGCTGTGGACATTGTATTTCAGTCTAATGGATGACATAAAGAAATGGTGGATTCAGAGCCTAAAATCGAGTTTGCTCAAACATACAGTGGACGTGCACGCTGTTCAAATATATCCAAAACAATGGTTGAAGTGGCTGCAGCTCTAACCTCTGCCTTTAATCCTATTGCAAACATATACATGGCGTAGTAGGAGCGACATTTTCTGTTTCTAGATGACAACCCTTTTGCTGGCTTTTTTAAATGGTATGGACGTTATATAGATGATATGCTGTGGGTTTGGCAGGGGGGAAGAATAGGGTGGCCCAGTGTTTAAATTATCTTAACAACTGTACAGATTCCATTAAACTTACTTATGCTACCAATCCAGCTAAAATTGATTTCCCCGATTTACATTTGGAATCGGACCTCTCTGAGGGATTGGTCACTACCTGTTCTTTTAGAAAAAAGACATCTGGGAACACCATTCTTCTTGCCTCCTCCTGCCACCCACCACATGTCATAAATAACATACCGAAGGGGGAAATGATCAGAGCAAGATGTAATTGCTCTACAGAGGAGTTGTTCTCAAAAGAAACAGAGATTATTGCACACAGACTTCTGAGTAGAGGCTACACACTTCAGAACATTAATAAAGGCGTTGAGTTTGCCATATTAAAAAACAAGGAATCTTTGATCTTTCCTCAGATGTTGAAAAACCGCAATTAGACTTACCGGTAATTCTGTTTCCTTGAATCCACCATGACGGCCCACAATGAGATTGACCCTTGACCTCTAAAGGGGCAGGAACACATGAAGAGAGTTTAAATTCCCCCCACCCCTCCACCTCCTCAGTGCTTTACAAATTACCTGAAAGGTGGAACAAAAATTAAAAGGATATTGATTCATTCCCCTTAATATATATTTTCCCCGTATAATATTATATACACAAACCTCTTTTATATATATATATATATATATATATATATATTTATATATTTATACATTTTTTATGGGGGGGATGGGAATAGTACGGGCCATCATGATGGATTCAAGGAAAAGGAATTACCAGGAAGTCTAATTGCGGTTTTTCCATTTCATCCACCATGACGGCCCACAATGAGATGTAACAAATGACTAAGTGGGTGGGGATATCGCCTGTAAAACCTTCCGGCCAAAAAGATCTTCATTTGAGTCCGGAAGATTAAGACGATAGTGTTATACAAAGGTATTTGCACTTGACCAGGTTGCAGCCCTACAGATCTGGTCAAGTGAGATACCTCCTTTTTCAGCCCAAGAAGAGGCTGTGGCCCTAGTGGAATGGGCTTTAATGACTCCAGGGCTGGATTTGCCCTGTTTCACATAGCCACACTCAATGGTGGATCTAATCCATCTTGCTATGGAGGATTTAGATAGCTTATTTCCTTTATTTCTTCCTGAGAACTGTATTAGGAGATTATTATCCATCCTAAATGCTTTGGTAGACTCAAGATATTGAATTACAGTATTTCTAACGTCTAATAGATGCATTTTATCACCTGATCCTGTATCTTCCGGTGATAGAGAGTAGGAATATTTCCTGGTCCCGGTGGAAGGATGAGACCACCTTAGGGAGGAACCCTGGGTTGGACGTCAGACGAATGTGATCTTCGTTAATTTGGAGATATGGTTCCTTGCAGGAAAGGGCTTGAAGTTCTCCAATACGTCTGGCTGAGGTTATTGTTATCAGGAAAGCAGTTTTTAGGGAAAGGTGCTTTCTTAGTGCAGGGAGAGACGTCAGCAGGGGATAGTGACAGTGCTAGAAAAGCGATTGACAAGTGCAGGAGTAGATTATTTAGGGATCCAAATAGCCATTATACAGCTCTGTCATTCCAGCAATTTGTTATTGTTATTGGGGTGCAAGTTTTATGTTGAAAAGCCTTTAGTGGCCTATTTTAGTAGAAAAAGAAAAATATGCACACACTTCACTGTTGTAGTTATTTGTGGCAAAAGCGTTTAGTGGCCTATTTCAGCACAGAAAAAAAAATATGCACGCACATCACTTCTGCAGGTATATGTGGTGATAGCGTTTATTGGCCTATTTCAGTACAAAAAGAGAAATATATACACAATTCCCCTTTGCAGTTATTTGAGCTGAAAGTGTTTAGTGTTGTATTTCAGTGCTATAAGAGAAATATATACGCAATTCACTTTTGCAATTGTTTGCACTAAGAGCATTTATTGGCCTCTGTCAGTGCAAAAATGGAAGTATATACACAGTTCACTTTTCTAGTTATTTGCACTAAAAGCGTTGATTGGCCTATTTCTGTGCAAAAAGAGAAATATATACGCAGTTTACCTCTGCAGGTATGTGCGGTAATTAGTGATGGACAAACATCAGCCAGGACGGTTCGCAATTGCGCTAAAATGTTTGCAAACCGCAAGGTCGCGGCGGGCGTCATTCACTTTAATGGCAGGCAAACCTGAAAAACCTTCAGCTCATATTTGCAGCCACCAAATACTTAGTAGAAGTGCACAAATAGTCCCACAACATGGCCAGTGACATACTAGAGGGGGATCAATGACAAAAATTCTCCCCAAAAATATGTGTCTTAATCAGGGGACATTTTTTATTCATCTTAAAGGGAAATTCTCTGAAATGTGCCCTGTTGTGACCTAAAATAAAAATGGTCTAGGCTCCAGGAGTACTGGCCTTAAAAATAAGGCATTCACCTGACATAAAATTAATTCTGATCATGTGGCTCGAGAAGGTACATTATGCGGACAATGGATACTAATTTTACTGTAGACCACTGGACTACAGGCCCCAAACATTAGGCATTCACATGACAGAAAATATCAAGTGATTATATGGCCGAAGGTATATTACACGGTCAATGGATATGAATTTTACTGCAGGCCAGTACAAATACAGGTCAAACACATACAGTATGTTTAAAAGGAAAAAAAAATATATAAAATGGGATTAAAAACATGGCTAACAAAATCCCCCCTTTTGAAAAAAACCCTAATGATAATTGTTAAAATTCGATAACAAGTAGTCATCACTGGTATTGAATTCCTCGGAGGCCGCAACAATTATTTATTCACCGTACAAAAAGAACAATTAAGTAAGTGGCAGTAGGTAGATTACCCTGTCATTGGATATCAATTTTACAGCAGGCAGTGTACTACAGGCCCCAAAAATAAAGCATTCAGCGTACAGAAAAGGACAAGTAATTATGTGGCTGGAGGTAGATTACCCGGTCATTGGATATTGATTTAACAGCATGCAGGTGGATTACAGGCCCCAAAAATTATGCATTCAGCGTACAGAAAAGAACAAGTAAGTATATGGCTGGAGGTAGATTACCCGGTTATTGGATATCAATTTTACAGCAGGCCAGTGGACAACAGGCCCCAAAAATTATGCATTTAGCGTACAGAAAAGAACAAGTATGTGGCTGGAGGTAGATTACCTGGTCATTGGATATCAATTTTACAGCAGGCCAGTGGACTGCAGGCCCTAAAAATTATGCATTCAGCGTACAGAAAAGAACAAGCAAGTATGTGGCTGGAGGTAAATTACCCAGTCATTGGTTATCAATTTAACAGCAGGCCTGTGGACTACAGGCCCCAAAAATCATGCATTCAGCGTACAGAAAAGAACAAGCAAGTATGTGGCTGGAGGTAGATTACACTGTCATTGGATATCAATTTTACTGAAGACCAGTACAAATACAGGTCAAATGCATACGTTTAAAACTAAAAATATAAAATTGGATTAAAAACATGGGTAACAAAATACCCTCTCTTGAAAAAAAACAAACTAATGATAATAGTTGAAACACTTGGTCATCACAGTGTCACGGAAGGTGTACAGGAAACAAGACAACACAAAATGCATGTACGACTCACTGGATCCAGA
The DNA here is from genome assembly GCF_014858855.1 of Bufo gargarizans. Taxonomy (NCBI): domain Eukaryota; kingdom Metazoa; phylum Chordata; class Amphibia; order Anura; family Bufonidae; genus Bufo; species Bufo gargarizans. The sequence goes on along the minus strand of NC_058080.1, from coordinate 25,764,960 downwards.
ACTAGGGAACAAAAGGGAGACCCCTGCATAAGACCTGGAACTCTCCCTGACTGCTCAGCCTATACGAAAATCCCAATGGTAGATGATCGCATATCCTCGTACCTCGGCTGTATAACACCTGAACACCCTATAATAGTGAGGGGACACGACCACCGGCTCCCTACACTAGTTACGGAGGGAGTCAGGGTCACCTGGGATCCAGCAAACAGAAAATGACAAATGAATGCAAAACACTTATCTTGTAGAAGACTGGGAAATAGGATCAGCATGCACACACACTCCAAGAAGCTGTATAAACCGCACACCAATGCATTATGGGGAGGAATTTAAAGGGATGCAATCAGTCCAACTACATGACAGCTGAGAGAGGCTAACGAGATGAGGAACTGACAGCAAAACAAGGAAGCTCAAGGAGGAGGTTCTGAAAGGCATCTGTCAGAGCTTCTCAGATGTCTGGTGGTGACACACAGGTGTTGAATTCCTCCGAAGCCCAAAACATTAGGCATTCAATTGACAGAAAAGGCCTTTTATGCCGCTGTATTTACCTAAGAGGAGGGGCCATTATTTGTTCTGTGTGGTGGCGGATATTTGTGGGCTGGCATGAGGAAATTCAATTAAACGTGATCGACTCGTCACATGTGTTGAATTCCTCCGAGATCCATGCCTCATTCATTTTTAGAAATGTAAGGTAGGCCACATTGTTGTTAGCTAGGCGAGTGTGCTTATCGGTCAAGATCCAACCTGCTTCACTGAACGTCCTTTCGGACAGGACACTGGATGAGGCGCAAGCCAAGAGTTCCAGCAAATTTTGCCAGCTCTTGTCATAGGTCAAACCTGCACACCCAGTAGTCCAGGCGTTCCTCGCTTCTCAGAGCGTCCACATCTGCCGTTAACCTGATGAAGTCGGACACCTGTCGGTCTAGGCATTCCCTGAGGCTAGATCCAGAGGACGGCTGTCGATGGGTTGGCTGCAAGAATGATCTCATATCCGAAATGACCAACACATCTTCAAACCGCCCTCTTCTTGCATGCACTGTTGGATTGGTACCCGCAATGTTTCTCTGTGAGTGGAAATTCCTCTGCCAGTGCCCACAAAAGCAGAATGCAGCATTTCTCGAAGCAAGGCCTGGAAATGCTGCATTGTGACAGCCCTCTGTGATGCTCGTAACATTTAGTGTTCGTATCGGGGGTCTAGGTACATTGCCACCCAGTACTGGTCCTTGCACTTTATGCTTTTCATACAGGGGTGCCTCTTCAAACACTGGAGCATGAAGGCCCCCATTTGCACTAAAATGGAAGCAGTGGAGTGGCCTGGCACCTGCTCATCGTCCAGGAGAATGTCATCCCCGGTCTCGTCCCCCCATCCATGGACTACACCAGTGATCCCAGAAAAGTTTAAAGCATGCTCTTGTTGCTCCTCCTCCGCCATGGCACCATCATCCTCTGACTCCTCTTCAGACTCCTGCTGACTTGTCTCAGATGGAGTAGTCCCCCCTGGGAATTCATCCAGCATTGCGACTTTCACATCTTCCTGCTCCTCGACAGCTTGATCAATGACATGACGCAATGCACGCTCCAGAAAGAAGGCATAAGGTACGATGTCACGGATGGTGCCCTGGCTGCGACTGACCAGCTTGTTGATCTCATCAAATGACCGCAGAAGTCTGCATGCTTCGCGCATGAGCAGCCACTGGCGTGGTGAAAAGAATCAAAGCTCCCCAGAACCTGTCCTGCCGCAGAGTTCATACAGGTAGTCATTAACTGCATATTTCTGCTGGAGCTGCCTATCAAGCATATACAAGGTGGAGTTCCATTGCGTTGGGCAGTCACAAATCAGTCGTCTGACAGGGCAGGTGGTGTTGCCGCTGAATATCAGCAAGGCGAGCCATGTCCATGTAAGATCTTCTAAAATGGTTAGAGATTTTCCTGGCTTGCCGCAAGACGTCCTGGACTCTGGGGTATTTGGCAACGAATTGCTGCACGACTAAGTTTAGGACGTGTGCCATGCGTGGCACGTGTGTCATTTTGCCCTGTTTCAGCATGCTCAGCAGATTGGAACTGTTGTCGCACACCACTTTACCAACTGTCAAATTGAGCGAGTTAGCCACCGATCGGCCTGTGACCACAGAGCTGAAAGGAGTGCAGGACTGGTGTGGCTCTTGGCTTCCAGGCACAACAGCTGCAGTACAGCATGGCAACGTCTCACCTGGCATGTCAAATAGGTTTTGTGGAGCTTGGGGGCACTATATAGAAAGTATATTATTGGTATGATGACGGTTTGATTGGTACCATTTTGGGCAACATTTTGTTGATGATCCAGTTCACAAACTCTCGTCCTTGGTCGCTAATCAGAGTGTCCATACAGCCAAGGCAGCAAATAAGGAAGTATAAAACAATTGCTACTGACTTGGCACTCTTATCTGGAACAGCTGTTGCTTCAGTCCGCTTAGAACAGACATGCTCAACCTGCGGCCCTCCAGCTGTTGCAAAACTACAACTTTCAGCAGGCCTGAACAGCCTACAGCTATCAGCTTACAGCAGGGCATTGTGGTAGTTGTAGTTTTACAATAGCTGGAGGGCCGCAGGTTGAGCATGCCTGACTTAGAGAAATGATCAGAGAAAGAAAACTTTTTGATGTTTCCTGAAGAGGGCCGATCATATCAATCCCGACTAGGCTCCATACTTTTCCAGGCACTTGTATACTGTTAGGGGGCATACTAAAAGGAATGACAGAATAGAATGCCCATAGACTATGACAGGGGAAGAGAATGCCCATAGACTATAATGAAGCCAAACGGAATGCCCATAGAGTATAATGGGAAGCAAAGTATCAGATAATTTGTAGGCAAATCTGCAAAAAATATCAATTTATTCTTTACTAGGGATGAGCGAACTCGAACTGTATAGTTCGGGTTCGTACCGAATTTTGGGGTGTCCGTGACACGGACCCGAACCCGGACATTTTCGTAAAAGTCTGGGTTCGGGTTCGGTGTTCGTCGCTTTCTTGGCGATTTTGTGACGCTTTCTTGGCGCTTTTTGAAAGGCTGCAAAGCAGCCAATCAACAAGCGTCATACTACTTGCCCCAAGAGGCCATCACAGCCATGCCTACTATTGGCATGGCTGTGATTGGCCAGAGCACCATGTGACCCAGCCTCTATTTAAGCTGGAGTCACATAGCGCCGCCCGTCACTCTGCTCTGATCAGCGTAGGGAGAGGTTGCGGCTGCGACAGTAGGGCGAGATTAGGCAGATTAACTCCTCCAAAGGACTTGATTATTGATCGATCTGCAGCTGTGGGTCATTGAGCTGCTGATACTCAATTTCTCACTGTTTTTAGGCTGCCCAGACCGTTTGTCAGTCACATTTTTCTGGGGTGATCGGCGGCCATTTTGTGTCTTGTGGTGCGCCAGCACAAGCTGCGACCAAGTGCATTTAACCCTCAATGGTGTGGTTGTTTTTTGGCTAAAGCCTACATCAGGGTGAAGCTGTCACACCAAGTGCATTTAACCAGCAATAGTCTGTTTATTTTCTGGCCATATACTACATCAGGGGCAAGCTGCGCCCGTCACCAAGTGCATTTAACCCTCAGTAGTGTGGTTGGTCAAGCTATCACACCAAATGCATTTAACCAGCAATAGTCTGTTCATTTTTTGGCCATATACTAAATCAGGGGCAAGCTGCGCCCATTACCAAGTGCATTTAACCAGCAATAGTCTGTTCATTTTTTGGCCATATACTAAATCAGGGGCAAGCTGCGCCCGTCACCAAGTGCATTTAACCAGCAATAGTCTGTTCATTTTTTAGCCATATACTACATCAGGGGCAAGCTGCGCCCGTCACCAAGTGCATTTAACCCTCAGTAGTGTGGTTGGTCAAGCTGTGACACCAAGTGCATTTAACCAGCAATAGTCTGTTCATTTTTTGGCCATATACTACATCAGGGGCAAGCTGCGCCCGTCACCAAGTGCATTTAACCAGCAATAGTGTGGTTATCTTTTGGCCATATCCCAGTCTAATTCTGTCACTAAATCTATACCGGTAGCCCAGCGCCTAAATACTAGGCCTCAAATTTATATCCCGCTGAATTTGAATACAATACATTGGGCCAAATAATATTTTTGTTCTTGTGGTGAACCATAACAATGAGGTAAACATCTAGTAAGGGACGCGGACGTGGACATGGTCGTGGTGGTGTTTGTGGACCCTCTGGTGCTGGGAGAGGACGTGGCCGTTCTGCCACATCCACACGTCCTAGTGTACCAACTACCTCAGGTCCCAGTAGCCGCCAGAATTTACAGCGATATATGGTGGGGCCCAATGCCGTTCTAAGGATGGTAAGGCCTGAGCAGGTACAGGCATTAGTCAATTGGGTGGCCGACAGTGGATCCAGCACGTTCACATTATCTCCCACCCAGTCTTCTGCAGAAAGCGCACAGATGGCGCCTGAAAACCAACCCCATCAGTCTGTCACATCACCCCCATGCATACAAGGGAAACTGTCTCAGCCTCAAGTTATGCAGCAGTCTCTTATGCTGTTTGAAGACTCCGCTGGCAGGGTTTCCCAAGGGCATCCACCTAGCCTTTCCCCAGCGGTGGAAGACATAGACTGCACTGACGCACAACCACTTATGTTTCCTGATGATGAGGACATGGGAATACCACCTCAGCATGTCTCTGATGATGACGAAACACAGGTACCTACTGCTGCGTCTTTCTGCAGTGTGCAGACTGAACAGGAGGTCAGGGATCAAGACTGGGTGGAAGACGATGCAGGGGACGATGAGGTCCTAGACCCCACATGGAATGAAGGTCGTGCCACTGACTTTCACAGTTCGGAGGAAGAGGCAGTGGTGAGACCGAGCCAACAGCGTAGCAAAAGAGGGAGCAGTGGGCAAAAGCAGAACACCCGCCGCCAAGAGACTCCGCCTGCTACTGACCGCCGCCATCTGGGAACGAGCACCCCAAAGGCAGCTTCAAGGAGTTCCCTGGCATGGCACTTCTTCAAACAATGTGCTGACGACAAGACCCGAGTGGTTTGCACGCTGTGCCATCAGAGCCTGAAGCGAGGCATTAACGTTCTGAACCTTAGCACAACCTGCATGACCAGGCACCTGCATGCAAAGCATGAACTGCAGTGGAGTAAACACCTTAAAACCAAGGAAGTCACTCAGGCTCCCCCTGCTACCTCTTCAGCTGCTGCCGCCTCGGCCTCTTCTGCTGCTGCCGCCTCGGCCTCTTCCTCCGCCTCTGGAGGAACGTTGGCACCTGCCGCCCAGCAAACAGGGGATGTACCACCAACACCACCACCACCACCTCCGTCACCAAGCATCTCAACCATGTCACACGCCAGCGTTCAGCTCTCCATCTCACAAACATTTGAGAGAAAGCGTAAATTCCCACCTAGCCACCCTCGATCCCTGGCCCTGAATGCCAGCATTTCTAAACTACTGGCCTATGAAATGCTGTCATTTAGGCTGGTGGACACAGACAGCTTCAAACAGCTCATGTCGCTTGCTGTCCCACAGTATGTTGTTCCCAGCTGCCACTACTTCTCCAAGAGAGCCGTGCCTTCCCTGCACAACCAAGTATCCGATAAAATCAAGTGTGCACTGCGCAACGCCATCTGTAGCAAGGTCCACCTAACCACAGATACGTGGACCAGTAAGCACGGCCAGGGACGCTATATCTCCCTAACTGCACACTGGGTAAATGTAGTGGCAGCTGGGCCCCAGGCGGAGAGCTGTTTGGCGCACGTCCTTCCGCCGCCAAGGATCGCAGGGCAACATTCTTTGCCTCCTGTTGCCACCTCCTCCTTCTCGGCTTCCTCCTCCTCTTCTTCCACCTGCTCATCCAGTCAGCCACACACCTTCACTACCAACTTCAGCACAGCCCGGGGTAAACGTCAGCAGGCCATTCTGAAACTCATATGTTTGGGGGACAGGCCCCACACCGCACAGGAGTTGTGGCGGGGTATAGAACAACAGACCGACGAGTGGTTGCTGCCGGTGAGCCTCAAGCCCGGCCTGGTGGTGTGTGATAATGGGCGAAATCTCGTTGCAGCTCTGGGACTAGCCAATTTGACGCACATCCCTTGCTTGGCGCATGTGCTGAATTTGGTGGTGCAGAAGTTCATTCACAACTACCCCGACATGTCAGAGCTGCTGCATAAAGTGCGGGCCGTCTGTTCGCGCTTCCGGCGTTCACATCCTGCTGCTGCTCGCCTGTCTGCGCTACAGCGTAACTTCGGCCTTCCCGCTCACCGCCTCATATGCGACGTGCCCACCAGGTGGAACTCCACCTTGCACATGCTGGACAGACTGTGCGAGCAGCAGCAGGCCATAGTGGAGTTTCAGCTGCAGCACGCACGGGTCAGTCGCACTACAGAACAGCACCACTTCACCACCAATGACTGGGCCTCCATGCGAGACCTGTGTGCCCTGTTGCGCTGTTTCGAGTACTCCACCAACATGGCTAGTGGCGATGACGCCGTTATCAGCGTTACAATACCACTTCTATGTCTCCTTGAGAAAACACTTAGGGCGATGATGGAAGAGGAGGTGGCCCAGGAGGAGGAGGAGGAGGAGGAAGAGGGGTCATTTTTAGCACTTTCAGGCCAGTCTCTTCGAAGTGACTCAGAGGGAGGTTTTTGGCAACAGCAGAGGCCAGGTACAAATGTGGCCAGCCAGGGCCCACTACTGGAGGACGAGGAGGACGAGGATGAGGAGGAGGTGGAGGAGGATAAGGATGAAGCATGGTCACAGCGGGGTGGCACCCAACGCAGCTCGGGTCCATCACTGGTGCGTGGCTGGGGGGAAAGGCAGGACGATGACGATACGCCTCCCACAGAGGACAGCTTGTCCTTACCCCTGGGCAGCCTGGCACACATGAGCGACTACATGCTGCAGTGCCTGCGCAACGACAGCAGAGTTGCCCACATTTTAACCTGTGCGGACTACTGGGTTGCCACCCTGCTGGATCCACGCTACAAAGACAATGTGCCCACCTTACTTCCTGCACTGGAGCGTGATAGGAAGATGCGCGAGTACAAGCGCACGTTGGTAGACGCGCTACTGAGAGCATTCCCAAATGTCACAGGGGAACAAGTGGAAGCCCAAGGCCAAGGCAGTGGAGGAGCAAGAGGTCGCCAAGGCAGCTGTGTCACGGCCAGCTCCTCTGAGGGCAGGGTTAGCATGGCAGAGATGTGGAAAACTTTTGTCAACACGCCACAGCTAACTGCACCACCACCTGATACGCAACGTGTTAGCAGGAGGCAACATTTCACTAACATGGTGGAACAGTACGTGTGCACACCCCTCCACGTACTGACTGATGGTTCGGCCCCATTCAACTTCTGGGTCTCTAAATTGTCCACGTGGCCAGAGCTAGCCTTTTATGCCTTGGAGGTGCTGGCCTGCCCGGCGGCCAGCGTTTTGTCTGAACGTGTATTCAGCACGGCAGGGGGCGTCATTACAGACAAACGCAGCTGCCTGTCTACAGCCAATGTGGACAAGCTGACGTTCATAAAAATGAACCAGGCATGGATCCCACAGGATCTGTCCGTCCCTTGTCCAGATTAGACATTAACTACCTCCCCTTAACCATATATTATTGGACTCCAGGGCACTTCCTCATTCAATCCTATTTTTATTTTCATTTTACCATTATATTGCGAGGCTACCCAAAGTTGAATGAACCTCTCCTCTGTCTGGGTGCCGGGGCCTAAATATATGCCAATGGACTGTTCCAATGTTGGGTGACGTGAAGCCTGATTCTCTGCTATGACATGCAGACTGATTCTCTGCTGACATGAAGCCAGATCCTCTGTTACGGGACCTCTCTCCTCTGCCTGGGTGCTGGGCCTAAATATATGCCAATGGACTGTTGCAGTGGTGGGTGACGTGAAGCCTGATATTCTGCTATGACATGAAGACTGATTCTCTGCTGACATGAAGCCAGATTGTCTGTTATGGGACCTCTCTCCTCTGCCTGGGTGCTGGGCCTAAATTTATGACAATGGACTGTTGCAGTGGTGGGTGACGTGAAGCCTGATTCTCTGCTATGACATGAAGACTGATTCTCTGCTGACATGAAGCCAGATTGTCTGTTACGGGACCTCTCTCCTCTGCCTGGGTGCTGGGCCTAAATTTATGACAATGGACTGTTGCAGTGGTGGGTGACGTGAAGCCTGATTCTCTGCTATGACATGCAGACTGATTCTCTGCTGACATGAATCCAGATCCTCTGTTACGGGACCTCTCTCCTCTGCCTGTGTGCTAGGCCTAAATATATGCCAATGGACTGTTGCAGTGGTGGCTGACGTGAAGCCTCATTCTCTGCTATGACATGCAGACTAATTCTCTGCTGACATGAAGCCAGATTGTCTGTTACGGGACCTCTCTCCTCTGCCTGTGTGCTGGGCCTAAATATATGCCAATGGACTGTTGCAGTGGTGGCTGACGTGAAGCCTCATTCTCTGCTATGACATGCAGACTAATTCTCTGCTGACATGAAGCCAGATTTTCTGTTACGGGACCTCTCTCCTCTGCCTGGGTGCTGGACCTAAATTTATGACAATGGACTGTTGCAGTGGTGGGTGACGTGAAGCCTGATTCTCTGCTATGACATGCAGACTGATTCTCTGCTGACATGAAGCCAGATTGTCTGTTACGGGACCTCTCTCCTCTGCCTGGGTGCCGGGGCCTAAATATCTGAGAATGGACTGTTCCAGTGGTGGGTAACGGGAAGCCAGATTCTCTGCTATGGGACCTCTCTCCAATTGATTTTGGTTAATTTTTATTTATTTAATTTTCATATTAATTCATTTCCCTATCCACATTTGTCTGCAGGGGATTTACCTACATGTTGCTGCCTTTTGCAGCCCTCTAGCCCTTTCCTGGGCTGTTTTACAGCCGTTTTAGTGCCGAAAAGTTTGGGTCCCCATTGACTTCAATGGGGTTCGGGACGAAGTTCGGATCGGGTTCGGATCCCGAACCCGAACATTTCCGGGAAGTTCGTCCGAACTTCTCGAACCCGAACATCCAGGTGTTCGCTCAACTCTATTCTTTACCACAGATCTTCCCCGTGTATACACTACATGCAGAATTATTAGGCAAATGAGTATTTTGACCACATCATCCTCTTTATGCATGTTGTCTTACTCCAAGCTGTATAGGCTCGAAAGCCTACTACCAATTAAGCATATTAGGTGATGTGCATCTCTGTAATGAGAAGGGGTGTGGTCTAATGACATCAACACCCTATATCAGGTGTGCATAATTATTAGGCAACTTCCTTTCCTTTGGCAAAATGGGTCAAAAGAAGGACTTGACAGGCTCAGAAAAGTCAAAAATAGTGAGATATCTTGCAGAGGGATGCAGCACTCTTAAAATTGCAAAGCTTCTGAAGCGTGATCATCGAACAATCAAGCGTTTGATTCAAAATAGTCAACAGGGTCGCAAGAAGCGTGTGGAAAAACCAAGGCGCAAAATAACTGCCCATGAACTGAGAAAAGTCAAGCGTGCAGCTGCCAAGATGCCACTTGCCACCAGTTTGGCCATATTTCAGAGCTGCAACATTACTGGAGTGCCCAAAAGCACAAGGTGTGCAATACTCAGAGACATGGCCAAGGTAAGAAAGGCTGAAAGACGACCACCACTGAACAAGACACACAAGCTGAAACGTCAAGACTGGGCCAAGAAATATCTCAAGACTGATTTTTCTAAGGTTTTATGGACTGATGAAATGAGAGTGAGTCTTGATGGGCCAGATGGCTGGATTGGTAAAGGGCAGAGAGCTCCAGTCCGACTCAGACGCCAGCAAGGTGGAGGTGGAGTACTGGTTTGGGCTGGTATCATCAAAGATGAGCTTGTGGGGCCTTTTTGGGTTGAGGATGGAGTCAAACTCAACTCCCAGTCCTACTGCCAGTTTCTGGAAGACACCTTCTTCAAGCAGTGGTACAGGAAGAAGTCTGCAAGGTAAGAAAAACATGATTTTCATGCAGGACAATGCTCCATCACACGCGTCCAAGTACTCCACAACGTGGCTGGCAAGAAAGGGTATAAAAGAAGAAAATCTAACGACATGGCCTCCTTGTTCACCTGATCTGAACCCCATTGAGAACCTGTGGTCCATCATCAAATGTGAGATTTACAAGGAGGGAAAACAGTACACCTCTCTGAACAGTGTCTGGGAGGCTGTGGTTGCTGCTGCACGCAATGTTGATGGTGAACAGATCAAAACACTGACAGAATCCATGGATGGCAGGCTTTTGAGTGTCCTTGCAAAGAAAGGTGGCTATATTGGTCACTGATTTGTTTTTGTTTTGTTTTTGAATGTCAGAAATGTATATTTGTGAATGTTGAGATGTTATATTGGTTTCACTGGTAAAAATAAATAATTGAAATGGGTATATATTTGTTTTTTGTTAAGTTGCCTAATAATTATGCACAGTAATAGTCACCTGCACGCACAGATATCCCCCTAAAATAGCTAAAACTAAAAACAAACTAAAAACTACTTCCAAAAATATTCAGCTTTGATATTAATGAGTTTTTTGGGTTCATTGAGAACATGGTTGTTGTTCAATAATAAAATTAATCCTCAAAAATACAACTTGCCTAATAATTCTGCACTCCCTGTAGTAACATCTTTTATAATTGAAATAACTTTTCTTGTTTTCTATGGAATGACAGGTGAATAGCACACTGGAATGCCCATAGAGTATAATGGGAAGAAAGATGGGCCGTGGAGATGAGAACCGTATGACACATCAAATAAATCTTTAGCGGCCATACTATCCGAACACAGTAGCATTGATCTAAATTGAGATTAGTTGAGATTATTATTATTTTCTATGGAATAACAAGTGTGAATGACACAGTGGAATTCCCATAGACTATAATGGGAAGTAAAACGTGACTTGGTGTCTGAACCATTCAACATCTCAAGTAAATCTTTAGCAGGCTTACACTTCAAGTTCAGTGGGATTATTGAAAATTTAGATTAAGTGGGATTATCATTGATTTCTATGAAATGACAAGGTGAGTGACATAATGGAATGCCTATAGACTATAATGGGAAGTAAAACGTGACTGAACCTTTCAACATATCAAATAAATCTTTAGCAGACATACTCTTCAAATTCAGTGGGATTATTTAAAATTGAGATTAAGTGGGATTATCATTGGTTTATATGAAATGACAAGAGGAATAACAAAAAGGAATGCCCTTAGACTATAATGGGAAGTAAACTATGAGTTCATTTGCAGGTAAATCTGTGTTATTTAGGAAATTACCTTTACCGCAAATGTTCCCTGGGTAAAGTAGCACATTGTAAAATGAAAATTACCTTGGATTATAACGTGATTTGGTGTCGGAACCATTTAACATATCAAGTAAATCTTTAGCAGGCTTACTCTTCAAATTCAGTGGGATTATTAAAATTGAGATTAAGTGGGAATATCATTGTTTTTCATTTTACAATGTGCTACTCTACCCAGGGAACACTTGCAGTAAAGGTTAATTTCCTACATAACACAGATTTACCTGCAAATAAACTCATACTTTACGTACCATTATAGTCTATGGGCATTTCATTGTGTCAGTCCCCTTGTCATTTTATAGAAACCAATGATAATCCCACTTAATCTCAATTTTAAATAATCCCACTGAATTTGAGGAGTAAGCCTGCTAAAGATTTATTTGATATGTTAAATGGTTCAGACTCCAAATCAAATTTTGCTTCCCATTATGTCATTCACCTTTGCATTCTATAGAAAACGGTTATAATCCAAGGTAATTTCCATTTCACATTATGCTACTCTACTCAGGGAACATTTGTGGTAAAGGTTAATGTCCTACATAACACAGATTTACCTGCAAATGAGCTCATAGTTTACTTCCCATTATAGTCTATAGGCATTACATTGAGTCATTTCTATTGTCATTTCATAGAAACCAATGATAATCCCACTTAATTTTAATTTTAAATAATCCTATTCAACTTGAGGAGTAAGCCTGCTAAAGATTTACTTGATATGTTAAATGGTTCAGACTCCAAATAAAATTTTGCCTCCCATTATAGTCTATAGGCCTTCCATTATGTAATTGACCTTTGCATTCTATAGAAAACGGTTATAATCCAAGGTAATTTTCATTTTACAATATGCTACTCTACCCAGGGAACATTTGCGGTAAAGGTTAATTTCCTACATAACACAGATTTACCTGCAAATAAACTCATACTTTACTTCCCATTATAGTCTATGGGCATTCCATTGTGTCATTTACCCTCGTCATTCTGCAGAAAACAGTAATAATTCCACTTAATCTGAACATTAAATAATCCAACTGAATATGGAGAGTATGTCTGCTAAATAATTATTAGATATGTCAAATGATTTTGTCTCCGATTCAAATATTACAATTCCATTATTCTCTATGGGCATTCCACTGTGGTCCATTATTCTCTATGGGCATTCCACTGTGGTCCATTATTCTCTATGGGCATTCCACTTTCCTGTTAAAGTCTATGCGCATTCCACTCTGTCATTCCTTTTAGTTTGCCCCGTCATGACAGGCCTTCAGGATATTTGGAAGTCGGCTTTTAGTGAGAACCTTCTTTTTCCCGTGGTAAAGAATTCCTCCGTCTGCTCGACATGGCTTAGCTGTTTGTCTGAACTGGGACTTGGCATTTATACATTTCTCTGGAAGTAGATCGTAAATCCACTGGAGGTACTTTTGTTGTATTACAGTGTAGAATCTCCATGGTTGTCAAAATTGGAAAAAGTTTGGTGTCATGTTGACAAAATTGGAAAAATGTTGGTGTCATAGAGAGCAGAGAGAAACATACATAACAGCTTACAATACATAACATTAACTTTGCACTGATGGGACAACTCCATCTACTGTCAGTTAAATTAGAGGCAGGGTGAGAAACCCAGTGAAGTGATAACATTATGGCCTGAAGGGATATAGTCTGGCCTGGGCTATTTTACACCACCAGGTATAGAGTTTATCCTCCCGGGCATAGTCTGGCCTGGAGGGGTATAATTTGGCCAAGGCTATTTTACACCGCGAGGTATAGTGATTAGTGATGCAAGATTACCAGACATTTACAAAAAGATGGTGCACTACAATAGTAAATGTAATTTACAATATATGGCTAAACCCTCACACTGATATTAAAATGAGACTTTCTCCAATATATTCTTATGTAAAGAACACACTGCAGCCCGCACACCGCGTCAAGGTATCTCAAAGTGGCATGGGACCTAACGCTAACCTACCTGTGCCTGTGGCAATTAAAGGGGCCGTATGGGCAATTACAGGGGCATAAAGTCCGACACACAGCCAGCGGCTCCCAGTTACCTCCAGCGTAAAATCACACATGCAATAGGAGAAGGGAGAAGGCTGTGAGTCCTGCCTATCACTGACTCATGTGACGCAGGCTGCACAGGTGCACCTGAATGTTACCCATAGATTGAAATCAAGGCACATTCGAACCTGGAGTTGCCACACATCCAGGCGTGCATGTACAAACAGAATAACAGAATAAAGTGGTCTTAAAAGGCAAAAAATACTCAAAACCCCAAATGCTGTTGCACATTTCTAACCGGGGGAGCAAATCCTGCACATGTGAACCATTGCTAACAGCAGTCCCCAACAAAATGCATACAATGGAGGATGCCAGCAGCAGACCACATGTACCACAAAGACATCCTGCACAGAATAGCCAAATGTGCCGACTTTATGCGCCTGGAATTACCCATACGGTCCCTGTAATTTTCCATACAGCGCAGGTAGGTTAGCGTTAGGTCCCTTGACACCTTGACGAGGTGCGCGGGCTGCAGTATGTTCTTGATATAGGAATATATTGGCGAAAGTCTCATTTTAATAACAGTGTGAGGGTTTAGCCATATACTGTCAATTGCATTTACCATTGTAGTGCACCATTGTTTGGAAATTTCTGTTTTATACAGCAAATCACATTCGCACATTTGGCTATTCTGTGCAGGATGTCTTTGTGTTACATGTGGTCTGCTGCGGGCATCCTCCATTGTATGCATTTTTGCTGGGGATTGCTGTTAGCAACGGATCACATGTGCAGGATTTGCTCCCCTGGTTAGAAATGCACAACAGCATTTGGGGTTTTAAGACCACTTTATTCTGTTATTCTGTTTGTGCAAGATTACCAGCCTTAAAAATGCTTTAATTGAGAAAAATATGAATGTCTTTTATTTTTAATCTTGTGCCACTCATCTTGGGTTATATTGAGTTGAGGAAAGGCAAGGAAGAAAAAATCTGTACACACGTGTAAATCCACACTATACAGTCGTGGCCAAAAGTTTTGAGAATGACACAAATATTAGTTTTCACAAAGTTTGCTGCTAAACTGCTTTTAGATCTTTGCTTCAGTTGTTTCTGTGATGTAGTGAAATATAATTACACGCACTTCATACGTTTCAAAGGCTTTTATCGACAATTACATGACATTTATGCAAAGAGTCAGTATTTGCAGTGTTGGCCCTTCTTTTTCAGGACCTCTGCAATTCGACTGGGCGTGCTCTCAATCACCTTCTGGGCCAATTCCTGACTGATAGCCACCCATTCTTTCATAATCACTTCTTGGAGTTTGTCAGAATTAGTGGGTTTTTGTCCACCTGCCTCTTGAGGATTGACCACAAGTTCTCAATGGGATTAAGATCTGGGGAGTTTCCAGGCCATGGACCCAAAATGTCAACGTTTTGGTCCCCGAGCCACTTAGTTATCACTTTTGCCTTATGGCACGGTGCTCCATCGTGCTGGAAAATGCATTGTTCTTCACCAAACTGTTGTTGGATTGTTGGAAGAAGTTGCTGTTGGAGGGTGTTTAGTTACCATTCTTTATTTATGGCTGTGTTTTTGGGCAAAATTGTGAGTGAGCCCACTCCCTTGGATGAGAAGCATCCCCACACATGAATGGTCTCAGGATGCTTTACTGTTGGCATGACACAGGACTGATGGTAGCGCTCACCTTTTCTTCTCCGGACAAGCCTTTTTCCTGATGCCCCAAACAATTGGAAAGAGGCTTCATCGGAGAATATGACTTTGCCCCAGTCCTCAGCAGTCCATTCACCATATTTTCTGCAGAAGATCAATCTGTCCCTGATGTTTTTTTTGGAGAGAAGTGGCTTCTTTGCTGCCCTTCTTGACACCAGGTCATCTTCCAAAAGTCTTCGCCTCACTGTGTGTGCAGATGCGCTCACACCTGCCTGCTGCCATTCCTGGTGGCACTCCGATCCCGCAGCTGAGTCCTCTTTAGGAGACGATCCTGGCGCTTGCTGGACTTTCTTGGATGCCCTGAAGCCTTCTTAACAAAAATTTAACCTCTTTCCTTGAAGTTCTTGATGATCCTATAAATTGTTGATTGAGGTGCAATCTTAGTAGCCACAATATCCTTGCCTGTGAAGCCATTATTATGCAACACAATGATGGCTGCACGCGTTTCTTTGCAGGTCACCATGGTTAACAATGGAAGAACAATGATTTCAAGCATCACCCTCCTTTTAACAGGTCAAGTCTGCCATTTTAACCCAATCAGCCTGACATAATGATCTCCAGCCTTGTGCTCGTCAACATTCTCACCTGAGTTAACAAGACGATTACTGAAATGATCTCAGCAGGTCCTTTAATGACAGCAATGAAATACAGTGGAAAGTTTTTTTTTTGGATTAAGTTAATTTTCATGGCAAAGAAGGACTATGCAATTCATCTGATCACTCTTCATAACATTCTGGAGTATATGCAAATTGCTATTATAAAAACTTAAGCAGCAACTTTTCCAATTTCCAATATTTATGTAATTCTCAAAACTTTTGGCCACGACTGTACATAATTTTTTTCTTTTTCTACAGGATTCATCAAAGGGAATATACACATCTGTTGGCTTTTATCTTTGCTATTGAGACAATCAACAAGGTTTCAGATATTCTGCCCAATGTCACTCTGGGATATCACATATATGACTCTTGTGGACATGTGAATAAAGTTATAAAAGATGTTCTGCAGATACTGTCCGGACACACGGTGACAGCTCCAAACTACTCATGTATGGAGAAGGATGCAGTGGTCGGTTTTATTGGAGATTTACGCTCTGAGACGACTGTTTCCATGGCCCGGCTGTTAAGCGTTTATGGCTATACACAGGTGAGTGCAAGATACTGAGAACAAATACTCCTAACATGCTGCTATAGATTTATAGAAATAAAAAATAAATTTTGTAGTGTTTTCTATCTCGAGGGAAACCAGATGAATCAAATCACAGAAAACAAATAATAATGCAATAAGACAATAGATGCAAGCATTATATATAGACTAAGCCCTCATTCTGATATAATAAAATCTGAGACTCTTAGCCAATATATTTTGATCAAAACACATCTGTGCCCACCTACCCCCGCCAAGGTGGTCTCAGTCAGGCAGGTCCTACGCTAAACCTACCTATGCTGTTGGGCATCTATGTTCAGGAGCGCAGACTGATCAAAATGTATTGGCTAAGAGACTCAGATTTTATTATATCAGAATGAGGGCTTAGTCTATATATATATATATATAGGTATTTCAAAGAAGAGGCAGCACTCCAGGATAAGATGAAAAAACGACCCGCTTTATTTCCCCGTGCAACGTTTCAACTGCTCATTGCAGTCTTTCTCAAGCATAACATTTGGTGTCACAGCATCTACATTTATACCCACAATGCTTAGTGGGTCAATTAACAAAGTAATTGACAATAACATAATCAACAATATATAAAAACGTGAATTACATAAAAAAAAAATTCATGATCATATGTGAATTCATTTATATATCATGTATGCAGATCACAATCTTTACATCCATAGTGATATCTCATAGGCAATTTTCAAAAATCACAAATAAACAAACACTGCCCAGTACATAAAGTGCCTCGTGCTTTGTGCTAAGTTATAGTGATCACCTGTGAGTGCTAATTAAGAGGTCAATGGCCGCATGGTTTTTAAAAACCCAAAAAGTGGAGTATCGTGATGGCAGGCATCTCGGCGTCCCTGGGGCTTTACCGCGCATGCTCGGTATCCTGGATACCGGTGTACACCAAGAGAAGACGCAACCGGACGTGACGTCAGTCCTGATGCGCACACCAGCATCCCGGCACCTCATCCAAAGCATGACAAAAATGGAGGGCGGCGTCTCCCTGTTCGGCCTCCCGATCACATGGCACAGTCACGTGAGTCGTTGCCTGATAACTAGGAAGCGCTTACCCTCAACACCACGTCATCTCCAGGGTCAGACAGAGCACGGCAATGAGACCTGTATTAGGAACAAAACAGCAAGAGAATGATCGGATCATGAACACTATTCACATGGTTATTGCAGATAATTATAATATGAAAAAATAAATAGATACATAAATCAGGATATCAAATCGTGAATATCGGAGGATTGTAGTCCTAAAAGGGGACATAACATATATTGTATATTATGGAGAAAAGGGGGTATGGTCTATACGGATGTACCATCAAAAAGAAGGTGCAAACATTTCTTGGTGAAAGGAGGACGGGATGTTTCCCGTGCCTCACATGTGTGAACTGCATTTATATGATTAGGGGTAATGTGTTTACACATACGGAAACTGGAGTACAATATGACATTCGTCATTATCCTACGTGTGACAGCACTTTCGTTATTTACGTGTTGAAATGTCCATGTGGTCTCCTCTATGTGGGGGAGACCACATGTGACATGAAAACGCGTTTGAATAACCATCGGTTCTCGATAAGATGCAAAAGATTGGACCTACCGGTCCCTAAACACTTTGTGGAGTATGGCCATACTGAGAAAGACCTTAAATGTATGATTATAGACCAGGTTCAAAGGGGTAGACGAGGTGGCGACCGTACAGTGACCCTCAAACAACGGGAACTGCGGTGGATACATCGCCTACAGTCACTCAAACCTAAGGGTCTGAATGTGGACTTTAAGTGAACTATTATGTAGAATGCTGGGTTCTCGTGCGCCTCTCTGTGGGGTTTTGTTTATCAAATTGGTTATGTGACCACCTTTGGTGTCTAAATCAAATTATTGCATTTCACCAAATTTCTCTTATTTCATTCCCTTTTTAGGACTATTGGGATCCTAAAAGGATTCATCTATTCCTGAAGTTATTTTCATGGTGGAGGAGAATGGTGGCAGTCGCCTTGGCGGTATAGGTCCAGAACAGGAGAATGGGGTTCACACTTGAATCATGGCCTCACACTGAAAGAAAAACGGGTATGTCGTGAATGGAGGAAGTTATGGCTACAGGAGATGTATAGAGGGTAGAAGAGGTATGTGGGGATGCGGGGTGTGGACAACACTCTGTACCCCATGATCCTTTGGGTATATGGGGATGATCACTCATGTGGTACATCCTTATAGATCATACCCCCTTTTCTCCATAATATACAATATATGTTATGTCCCCTTTTAGGACTACAATCCTCCTATATTCACGATTTGATATCCTGATTTATGTATCTATTTATTTTTTCATATTATAATTATCTGCAATAACCATGTGAATAGTGTTCATGATCCGATCATTCTCTTGCTGTTTTGTTCCTAATACAGGTCTCATTGCCGTGCTCTGTCTGACTCTGGAGATGACGTGGTGTTGAGGGTAAGCGCTTCCTAGTTGTCAGGCAACGACTCACGTGACTGTGCCATGTGATCGGGAGGCCGAACAGGGAGACGCCGCCCTCCATTTTCGTCATGCTTTGGGTGAGGTGCCGGGATGCTGGTGTGCGCATCAGGACTGAAGTCACTTCCGGTTGCGTCTTCTCTTGGTGTACACCGGTATCCAGGATACCGAGCATGCGCGGTGAGGCCCCAGGGACGCCGAGAAGCCTGCCATCACGATACTCCCCTCTGTAAGTTTTTTTAAAAACCATGTGGCCATTGACCGCTTAATTAGCACTCACAGGTGATCACTATAACTTAGCACAAAGCACGAGGCACTTTATGTACTGGACAGTGTTTGTTTAGTTGTGATTTTTGAAAATTGCCTATGGATGTAAAGATTGTGATCTGCATACATGATATATAAATGAATTCACATATGATCATGAATTTTTTTTTTAAATGTAATTCACGTTTTTATATATTGTTGAATATGTTATTGTCAATTACTTTGTTAATTGACCCACTAAGCATTGTGGGTATAAATGAAGATGCTGTGACACCAATTGTTATGCTTGAGAAAGACTGCAATGAGCAGTTGAAACGTTGCACAGGGGAAATAAAGCGGGTCGTTTCATCTTATCCTGGAGTGCTGCCTCTTCTTTGAAATACCTACAACCATTTTGACCTAACAGCCTAAGGTCAGAGGATTTTGCACCCGGCTTCATCTGCGAGTAGTGCTTCTGCCCTTTCTTAGTATTTTATATATATCTATATATATATATATACATATATATATACAGATGAAAAACGAACAGCACTCCAAGTAAAAGTAAATGGTGTTTATTCACCCATGTGGATGGCAATGTTTCAGCTCATACAAGAGCCTTTTTCAAGCAATGAACACAATACATAAGGGGGTATATATAGTCCCACCCCTTCTTACATCACAATGTAATCAATTAGCAAACATAGACAATAAAGTGCAAATAGTGCATATATAAAAAAGCAAGCAATAAATATAAGTGTCATATACATCAGTATCAAAATATAACACTGGTGTGTACAAAATACATAATAAATAGTGATGAGCAGCAAGGGTCATATTCGAATTTGCGATATTTCGCGAATATTTTTTAGAATTTTTGAAAATTCGTGATTTTTTTTCTTGAAAAAAAAATCGGCAAGGTAATGATTGTGTAATATGCGAATTTTCGTAATTCGAATTTTCGGATTCAAATTTTTATTGCGAATTTTTCAACTTTTAGACAAAGAAGATTATAGCACTATATTAGCTAAATTGCTCTATATTCGTTTTTTTTCGAATATTTGCTATATTGCTATATATTCTTGTTTTAGAATATTACAAATATTCGAAAAAACGAAGTTATAGCAATATAGCGAATATTCAAAAAAAAAACGAATATAGAGTAATTTAGCTAATATAGTGCTATAATCTTCTTTGTCTAATAGTTGTAATTTTTTTCTCATCTGAAGTTCAGATTGGAAAAAAATTACAACTATAAAAAAAGATTATAGCACTATATTAGCTAAATTGCTCTATATTCGATTTTTCGAATATTCGCTATATTGCTATATATTACGAATATTCGAAAAAACTGATAGCATATAGCGAATATTCGAAAAATCGAATATAGAGCAATTTAGCTAATATAGTGCTATAATCTTCTTTGTCTAATAGTTGTAAGTTGAAAAATTTGCTATAAAAATTTGAATCCGAAAATCCGAATTACGAAAATTCGCATATTACACAATCATTACCTTGCCGATTTTTTTTTCAAGAAAAAAAAACACGAATTTTCAAAAATTCTAAAAAATATTCGCGAAATATCGCAAATTCGAATATGACCCTTGCTGCTCATCACTATTTATTATGTATTTTGTACACACCAGTGTTATATTTTGATACTGATGTATATGACACTTATATTTATTGCTTGCTTTTTTATATATGCACTATTTGCACTTTATTGTCTATGTTTGCTAATTGATTACATTGTGATGTAAGAAGGGGTGGGACTATATATACCCCACTTTTACACTGTGTTCATTGCTTGAAAAAGGCTCTTGTATGAGCTGAAACGTTGCCATCCACATGGGTGAATAAACACCATTTACTTTTACTTGGAGTGCTGTCCGTTTTTCATCTGTATCAAGACGGGGTAAGCTGCTACATCCCTGGATCTAGCACCCACCTTGTTTTTCCAGTGCCACCATTATTTTCCTCTTTTATATATATATATATGAATAGCCATTATACATCTCTGCATTCCAGCAATTTCTTGTGGGGTGCAAGTGCTATGTTGCAACGGCTTTAGTGGCCTATATCTGTGGAAAAAGAGAAATATATACTCTGTTCACTTCTGCAGCTATATATGGTGAAAGCGTTTAGTGCCCTATTATAGTACAATACGAGAAAAATAGACGCTGTTCACATTTGGTGCTATTTGCGCTAAAATAGTTGACTGGTCTATTTCTGTGCAAAAAGATAAATATAGATGCAGTTCACTTTTCCAATTATTTGCACTAAGGCCCCTTTCACACGGGCGAGTTTTCCGTGCGGGTGCGATGCGTGCGGTGAACGCATTGCACCCGCACTGAATCCTGACCCATTCATTTCTATGGGACTGTGCACACGAGCGGTGATTTTCACGCATCACTTGTGCGTTGCGTGAAAATCCCAGCATGCTCCTCTTTGTGCGTTTTTCACGTAACGCAGGCCCTATAGAAATGAATGGGGTTGCGTGAAAATCGCATGCATCCGCAAGCAAGTGCAGATGCGGTGCGATTTTCACGCATGGGTTCTAGGTGACAGTCTATTCACTGTATTATTTTCCCTTATAACATGGTTATAAGGGAAAATAATAGCATTCTGAATACAGAATGCTTAGTATAATAGTGCTGGAAGGGTTAAAAATTATAAAAAAGTTAACTCACCTTCTCCTCTTGTTCGCGTAGAGGCCGGTCTGTTCTTTAGCTGTGGGTTGAAGGACCTTTGATGACGTCAGATCACATGCTCCATCACCATGGTGATGGACCATCTGATTGGAGCATGTGATCTGACATCACCTCAGGTCATTCAGTCCACAGCTAAAGAACAGACCGGAATCTACCCGAACAAGAGGAGAAGGTGAGTTAACTTTTTTATTATTTTTAACCCTTCCAGCGCTATTATACTAAGCATTCTGTATTCAGAATGCTATTATTTTCCCTTATAACCATGTTATAAGGGAAAATAATACAATCTTCAGAACATCAATCCCAAGCCCGAACTTCTGTGAAGAAGTTCGGGTCTGGGTACCAAACATGCGCGATTTTTCTAACGCGAGTGCAAAACGCATGACAATGTTTTGCACTCGCGCGGAAAAATTGCGCATTTTCCCGCAACGCACCCGCCTCTTATCCGGGCAAAAAACATGACGCCCGTGTGAAAGAGGCCTAAGGCCCCTTTCACACGAGCGAGTTTTCCGCTCGGGTGCAATGCGTGACGTGAACGCATAGCACCCGCACTGAATCCTGACCCATTCATTTCAATGGGTCTGTGTACATGAGCGTTGTTTTTCACGTATCAGTTCTGCGTTGCGTGAAAATCGCAGCATGTTCTATATTCTGCGTTTTTCACGCAGCTCTGGCCCCATAGAAGTGAATGGAGCTGTGTGAAAAACGCATTGCATCCGCAAGCAAGTGCGGGTGCGATGCGTTTTTCACTGATGGTTGCTAAGAGATGTTGTTTGCAAACCTTCAGTTTTTTATCACGCGCGTGATAAACGCATCAAAACGCATTGCACCCGCGCGGAAAAAACTGAACAACTAGATGCAATCACAGACAAGACTGACTGAACTTGCTTGCAAAATAGTGTGAGTTTCACTGAACGCACCCTGAACGCATCCGGCCCCAATCCGCAACGCCCGTGTGAAACCAGCCTAAAAGCGTTCACCCTAAGTTCACACTTGAGCGTTTTACAGCGCGTTCCTACGCGCTGTAAAACGCTCAACAGGCAAGAACCAATGATTCCCTATGGGGCTGGTTCACATTTTCGCGTTTTACAGCGCGTTTGAACGCGCTGTAAAACGCCTGACGCTCAAACAAGTACAGGAGCTTTTTTTGGCGCGTTTGACGCGCGTTTGGGCCATAGACTCTTTGGACAACACTGCTGTCAATAACCCAAACGCGCGTCAAACGTGCGTTCACTATTAAAAAAACGCGCATAAAAACGCGCGACAAAAACGCGCATAGAAACGCGCGTTTGAGAAACACTCATGTGTGAAACCAGGGTAAATGGCCTAGTTCTGTGCAAAAAGAGAAATATATGCGCAGTTCACTTCTGCTTTTATTTGCGCTGAAAGCGTTTAGTGTCGTAGTCCAGTACTACAAGAGAAATAAAGACGCTGTTCACTTTTGCGGTTAATTGCGCTGAAAGCATGAAGTGTCCATTTTCAGTACAAAAAGAAATATATATTTTTGCTTTTAGGGGTGTTTTAATTTGCTTTAATTTTATTCAGTTCAGCTAAAAGTATGTCAGACAGAGAAGTGCCAGGCCCTGCACAGGGGAGTGGCCGAGGCCTGAATTTATCTGGCGCAGGCAGAGGTCGCAGCAGAGTAAGGGGTGTGACAGCAGGAGTCGCAGAGAGAGGCCTGAACTCCCGGTGCCATCTAGTGGTTGTGTATTCTCTTGACCAGCAACCCAGCGTTATTGATTGGTTAACTCGTTCATCCACTACATCCCAAGTGACATCAGACACCCCCAGCCAACAGTCGGTGGGTTCGTCAGACACAACCTTTAGTTGGCATGGCTCATGCTAGTGGCTAGGCCTCCACTTATACCGTTACAGGATGTCATTCACTCAAATACCTTGCAGATAAAAAATATGTATTTAAAATTTTTCTGTGATACAATCACATTTGCAAGCCTGTGTGTGTCAGGCCCACACAGACTGTACTGTGCCCACTGCCCACCACTTATATAGGGTGGCACAGTACCTTGCACGCATAGTACCACTTCACATAAAAAAAATAATGACAGGCAGAGGCAGGCCACCTCGCAGGGGCCGTCGTGGTCGTGGTGCTGTGATTTCCACTGGCCCTGGAATAATGCACAGTGTTCAGAGGCCATGTAACCAGAACCCAAAAAATTCTGAGAAAATAGTTGACTGGCTTACACAGGACACCCAATCTTCAACAGCTTCCGCTAAGAACCTTGACGCACCATCCTCCTCCAGCTCAGCTTTGGTCACCTGCTCTCAAGTTACCACTTTCCCGCCCGCCACCACCACCACCACTACCACCACAGCCACGTGGGTGCCTGCTCGAAGAGAAGAAGAAGAGGGGGAAAGTTCAGAAGGGGAGACAGAGAGAAGGAGGAGACGAGTTGGAAGCAGGGGGAGGTCGTCGCAAGGAGCTAGTGGCACAGTCAGACAGCATGTATCGGCACCCGGGGTCAGCCAGACAGCACGCCAATCAACGCATGCTGTTGCCACCACCAGAATGCCATCATTGCAAAGCTCAGCAGTGTGGCATTTTTTTTTGTGTGTCTGCCTCTGACAACAGCGATGCCATTTGCAACCAGTGCCAAAAGAAACTGAATCATGGGAAATCCAACACCCACCTCAGTACAACTGCTTTGCGAAGGCACATTATCGCACATCACAAACGCTTATGGGATCAACACATGATGATGAGTAGAAGCAGCACACAAGCTCAAAGCCACCATCCTCCTCCTGGTCCAGCATCTTCAGCCATGTCAACCACTGATGTCCTCGTTGTCCCCTCTCAACCACCCGCCACTCCGCCTCTCACCTTCAGCAGTTCCATCTCTTCTGCCCACAGTCAGGTGTCTGTAAAGGAAATGTTTGAGCGTACAAAGCCAATGTCACAGAGTCACCCCCTTGCCCAGAGTCACCCTCCCAGCCAATGTCACAGAGTCACCCCCTTGCCCAGCACGCCTGTCCGCCCTGAACACACAGGTGGATCAGTGGCTGACCCCGCACCAACTGGAGATCGGCAAAGTGGTGTGTGACAATGGAAGCAATTTGTTGGCGGCATTGAATTTGGGCAAGTTGTCACATGTGCCGTGCATGGCACATGTGTTGAATCTCATCGTACAACGCTTTGTGTCTAAGTACCCAGGCTTACAGGACATCCTCAAGCAGGCCAGGAAGGTGTGTGGCCATTTCAGGCGTTCCTACACGGCCATGGCACACTTTTAAGACATTCAGCGCCGAAACAACATGCCAGTGAGGCGCTTGATTTGCGACAGCCCGACACGTTGGAATTCAACACTCCTAATGTTCGACCGCCTGCTCCAACAAGAAAAAGCCGTCAACGAGTATTTGTATGACCGGGGTGCTAGGACAGCCTCTGCGGAGCTGGGAATTTTTTTGCCACGTTACTGGACGCTCACGCGCAATGCCTGTAGGCTCATGCATCCTTTTGAGGAGGTGACAAACCTAGTCAGTCGCACCGAAGGCACCATCAGCGACTTCATCCCATTTGTTTTCTTCCTTGAGAGTGCCCTGCTAAGACTGCTGGATCAGGCTATAGATGAGCGTGAAGAGGAAGAGTTGTGGTCACCATCACCACCAGAAACACACCTTCTCATTCAAAGAGTTTTCTTTATTTTCATGACTATGAAAATTGTAGATTCCCACTGAAGGCATCAAAACTATGAATTATCACATGTCGAATTATATACATAACAAAAAAGTGTGAAACAAGTTTTAAGGCCGATTTATTGGCCTGTATTTGTGGGAGGGGCTCTGCCACGCTATTTAGGCTCTTTTCCCCCTCCCCTACATCCTACGTCTGCTCAACACAGATCGTGGCCATATCCGTGTGTGTCTGGTTAGTTGCCTTACTGCTCCTTATCGACACCGTGCTCTGTGTCCACAGTTTCCGCGTCTAACTCGTTTGCCCGCCTTTCCAGGTAAGTTGCCGCCTCAGTCAGCAGCTCGTTGCTCAAAGTCCGGTCGGCAGCGCCGGCTCCCCGGGTAAGAGGGAGTCACGCTGCACCAGAGCGAACTGCCTGGATGCATTGGCTTCCACGTGGCAGTATAGGCAGGGTGCAGGGGTCAGCGTGGTCCCGAACTCTTTCGCAAATGTCTGGAAAGGGCCGCCGTGCCATTAGTGAGGCAGGGTATTTGGTTGTATTTGTTGTACTTACCTCTGTGTCCTCTCCGTCTGGTGTCCTCTCCTGCTGCCGCCGGCCACTTGCTTCAGTTAACTCGGCGTCCCAGGCTCCTTCCTGTCTGGCTCCATACGCCCCCAGTGGCCACAACTGAGAATGCAGGTCTTGAGAGTGAGCACCCTCTGGTGGTCACTCCTGCTACTGCAGTGAAAAAAAAAAAAAAAGAAAAAGAAACACACATTTACTTACTTATGCCATTGTTTTACTTAGGCACACCCAAAAAAATTAAAACTAAAAAAGGGGAAAGGAGGTTGAATTAACACGATGGTGTATATATATATGTATTACAGGTGAAACAAACTGCCCTGCACATTTTATTAGGTCATGTTCAGTCACCTCAAGTACGTATTCACTACGTCAGTTCATTTCCAAACCTCCGTAGTTTACGCATCATACGAACGTTTGTTCGTTAATCTCGTTTCGTCAATCTCGTTCACATCTCCAGTCGTGTATATCGGTTCCTTGTCTGTTTATGTATGTTTTCTCCATTTTCTCTCCAGGGACGTTACTTCTTTTCAGGTCTACTGTCGTTTCTCAAAGACCCAGTATCATTTCCAACATGTAGTAAAGGGAAGTTTTCAGTGCTAGTTTCACCTTCTCTTTTTGTCGTCTAAAAATCTCACGGTTTTATTTAGATATTCTCCTCATTCCCGCTATTTGCCTCTTCCGTGCTGTGGGTAAGTCAGCTCAGTTTATCGGTGGCGGTAATCATTGATCACGAGGTTACGTTATCCACGATGGCATGCGTACGCACACCACATAGTTCGGTGGTAGGGTTGTCACTGGTGTCCAGTCCCGGGTCCCGTGTTTGTGCCTCATTCTCACTTACTGTATCTACAGGATCATGTCTCATGCCTCTGACATCATGGAGGCCTTGGTCAACGAAAATACTGCCAGGTTGTCCGAAGCAGGTAGCATCCTGTCACTACAGAGTTGGACCGTACCAAGATTGATGGCAGAGATGTCCAAGAGGGGTATCCCGTTTACAGCATCGGCCAGAAAGGCGGATTTATACCGCCTTCTCATGTCTTCTGCTAGTCCTCAACGTCAGGAGGAAGTCTCGATGGCCACAGTCCAGACCTCGCTCGCTCATATTCACCACATGCTAAATAATCTTACGTCATCAGTCACGGACATCCAATCCAGACTGGACACAGTCGAGTCCCGGGGTGCCGTTCTCACTCCTCCGGGTCCAGAGTTGGCCACCCCGTCCACATCCGCAGCGGGGTGTACCGGTACGACAGTCTCTGTTCCTAATAACACCCCCACTCATTTCATGCCAGCCAACATCAGGAAAGATATTCTGGAAGGCAGGGATGTCAATCTGGCTTCCTTGTTGATTGCTACTCGGGATTTCTCTGACAGCAAAGTCATCGCGTGCGATGATGTCTCAGTAGTACTCAGGGGCCGCGATCTCACAAACTGAGCTAATATCGACACTGAGATATTTTGCAGACACTTTGCTGGTCTTAGGGCTCCTGCTTGTTCTCTGTGTCAATCCATCTACCACACAGCAGAATGGTGTCACAAAGCCGCCTCTAGTGCCGATATTAGCCCTCCCGCACAGCCGTCTAGGCACCCTGATCCCCTGCATGCCTCTGGTTTAGTCGACAAGTTGGGAAGGCCCATTCAATATCTCGGCAGATCACAGATCTGCAATAATTTCAATTTCTCCTCCTGCAATTATAGTCAGTGTAGGCTGTTACGTGTGTGTGAATTGTTTTAGAGCCCATCCCAAGTCAGTCTGTACATTAAAAGCGGATAAGTCGTACCTCAGTTTCCTTAACGTTGATTGTCTGCTGCACTTCCTACGCAACCACCACGACCCTAGCTTCGTTTAGTTCCTCATGTCAGGATTTAGATCAGGTTTCCACACTGGCCTAATCACCTTGCCTCGTCTTATGAGTGCAGGAATTTATTGTCAGCGGAGCTCCACCCTCGGGCAGCGGATGAACTTATTTCCATCGAGTTGACTAAGGGGTTCCTAATAGGCCCCTTTTCTTCTCCTCCTTTTGCACGGTGGAGAGTTAGCCCTATAGGCGCAGTCACAGGCAAATTTAGTAACAAACAAAGGTTGATCATCGACTTGTCAGCCCCACATGGTCACTCCACCCTCAGTATTAACTCTCTCATACCCTCCGAAGAAGTCAGCATTAAATACTCCTCCATAGATCAGGCCATCGCCATCATACTGCAGTTAGGCCGTAACTCTATTCTGTCAAAAGCTGACATATCTGATGCCTTTAAGCTACTCCCCATCAGTACATCCCTGTGGCAGTGGCATGGTATAAAGTGGAGAGTCCTTTATTATTTTGCCTCTAAGCTCACTTTCGGTTCAAAAAGCAGTCCATGGTTGTTTGACAAACTGGCCCAGGCTCTCCACTGGATACTAGTCAACGAGTTCCATTGTAGTTTTATTATTCATTACTTAGACGACTTTCTGTTGTTGGAACGCCCCGAGTCCAATCCAATAGCACTGCAGTCGCTGCTGAACTGATTTCACCAACTTGACATTCCCGTTTCCCCAAAAAAGGTTGAAGGTCCATCCCCAGTTATTACTTTCTTAGGTATCATTCTGGACACAGTAAACATGGTCGCTAAATTACTGGAAAACAAACTGGACAGGATTAGGTTCACCCTCCACAATTTCATGCAGACCAGAACCATAAAAAAAATTGAATTACAGTCTCTTTTAGGCATGTTAAATTTTGCCATGCGAGTCATGCCCCAAGGTAAGCCATTTGTGTCACGACTACTAGCTCTCCTTCCTTTAGCTCCTCCCAAGACAGCCTCGTATGCCTTGACGACCAAATAGTAGCTGACTTAGCCATGTGGGACTACTTTCTTAGTAACTGGAATGTCCAAAAGTTCCCCTATAGTCTTCTCTGATGCAGCTCCAAGTTCTGGATTTGCAGCCATTTTTGCCACACATAGCTAGCGGACGTATGGCCTGACGAAGTCAAGACACTGCCAGGGTTTCTTCAGTCTTCAGCTTCCTGTGAGATTTACCCCTTAGTTGCAGCCGCTCATGTGTGGGGTCATGAGTGGACCGGTCACACAGTGTTGTTCATTTCTGACAATGCAGCAGTTATGGATATCCTAAATAATGGGTCATCCAAAATCCCTGCAGGTGTTGCCATTCCTCAGACGGCTAGTGCTTCTTTCATTACAATACCAGTTTCGCTACATATGCGCACATATATCAGGACAGAAGAATGTCGCAGCTGATGCGCTGTCTAGAGCTAATTTTGGCCTTTTCTCTCAGGTATTTCCTGACGCAGACGCCAGCGGAGCCACAGTCCCTCTGTTCCCTTCTCTGGTTTGGACATAAACTCTCACTTAGCTACAGCTCGTTCTCTACTGGCCAAGTCCCTGTCACCCAACATGGCCAGGGCTTATCAAACATGTTGGAGGGCATTTCTTAAATTTCAAGACTAACTTCCCCAAGGCGTCCTCGATTTTACCGACTACATCCTGGCCTTCATTGGTTATTGTCACTCTGAGTTGAATTTGTCACACTCCACAGTCAAGTCTTACTTAGCCGGTGTACAGCTTTTCCGAGCCTCCAGTCAACCGCAAGCTCACTCACTGTTCTCCATTCACGTAGTCAAGGCTACACTTAGGGGACTTGAGAAATGCAATCTTAACACGCGGTGGGGCCGCCAGGCCATCACCGGGTAAATATTTTGTCAGTTGTCTGACATGTTAGACCATAGCCCTTTCGTCTAGACCATAGCCCAAGTCTAGTGATAAAAGCAGCCATATACCTGGCTTTCTATGGCTTCCTGAGACCAGGAGAGTTTACCTCAGCCCGTAGCAGCCGCAGGTATCTGACTGTCGGACAACTGAAGACTGACACAGATAATTTTATTCTCTCACTCATGTACACCAAAACTTCACAGACAGGCCCTCCTACCCAGATCACGTACTACCCAACCACTCACCGCTGGTGCCCCGTTCAAGTGTTACACCAGTTGTTAAGTAGTATTGACAGTTCGCCGTCTCAGAGGCCACTATTGCCTTTCAATGCAGCACACCTCACGAGCTCCCAGTTTGTTTCACATGTTCGCTCCCTGATGACCAACCTAGGCTTAGACGTGGCATCTGTCTCCGGCCACTCCTTTCGGATTGGCGCCGCTTCTGCAGCATCCAAGAACAGAGTTCCTGCTCACGTCATCAGGAAATTAGGGTGCTGGCACTCCTCCTGTTATTCCAGATACATACCTCACCCAAACATTGAAATGTCTCACGCCTGTCAGAATCTTGTACTATAAATGCGGTTTGTAAATAATGTTTTTTTTTGTGGCTTGCTCTTTTTGGCCTCCTTCAGTCATCCCTACGACGTTGCGGTTACGGCACAAATCAAACCGTTTAGTTTACTACTAGTTAGGGTCCCGGTACAGGGGTATCCCCGACCACAAGTTTTAAGGCCGATTTATTGGCCTGTATTTGTGGGAGGGGCTCTGCCACACTATTTAGGCTCTTTTTCCCCTCCCCTACATCTGCTCAACACACCCACCCTTCCCACCCTCCTTTTCATCATCTCACCAGGGGATGGCCTCCTTCAGTCATCCCTACGACAGTTGCGGTTACGGCATAAATCAAACCGTTTAGTTTACTACTAGTTAGGGTCCCGTTACAGGGGTAGCCCCGACCACAACTGAAAATATGTCATATTCTAGGAGCCACCTTTTTCTTTGATTACTGCTTTGCACACTCTTGGCATTCTCTTGATAAGCTTCAAGAGGTAGTCACCTGAAATGGTTTTCACTTCACAGTTGTGCCCTGTCAGGTTTAATAAGTGGGATTTCTTGCCTTATAAATGGGGTTGGGACCATCAGTTGCATTGTGGAGAAGTCAGGTGGATACACAGCTGATAGTCCTACTGAATAGACTGTTAGAATTTGTATTATGGCAAGAAAAAAGCAGCTAAGTAAATAAAAACGAGTGGCCATCATTACTTTAAGAAATGAAGGTCAGTCAGTACGAAAAATTGGGAAAACTTTGAAAGTGTCCCCAAGTGCAGTCACAAAAACCATCAAGCGCTACAAAGAAACTGGCTCACATGCGGACCGCCCCAGGAAAGGAAGACCAAGAGTCACCTCTGCTGCGGAGGATAAGTTCATCCGAGTCACCAGCCTCAGAAATCGCAGGTTAACAGCAGCTCAGATTAGAGACCAGGTCAATGCCACACAGAGTTCTAGCAGCAGAAAGTAAAAGGTTTGTAGCCAGCTCACCTTTCGATCCTGTGTGACGGTGCACGGGGCGGACTCAAGCCAGTCCAAGATGAAGATACAAATAGAAAAAGGCTCCGGCACCAGAAGGACGTGATGAAAAAATCCCGGTCTTTATTAGGTCACCATACATTGGGTACATCCAGCAACAGTGATACTGTGACCCACTTATCCCCATGATCTACGCGTTTCGAACAGTGTTGTTCTTAGTCATGATCTGAGGGGTCTGGCGTGTACCGGGCTGAAATAGGGTTCACCCCTGAGACACCCGCCCATAAGGGAGGGATCTCAGAACCTGGGGCGAGCCGAAAATCATTCAGGTAAACGCGAGACACCTGTGCAAACAAATTCACCTGTGACATGTAGGAAATTACATAACTCACAAAGTTTCAACATATAATACAATAGAATATAAAATACATGGTATAGTTACTCTCTTTCAAAGGAATGACATAGCATATGGCATATGGCATAAAGACATATATATATGTTCCACAATTTTATAACCCAACATGGTGTGCTTGTAATGTTGTATACCAAATGTACCAAGTCATATCATATCCCAGCAAGCAGATATATGAATAAACAGACATATATGTGTGTGTGCGCATAGACAGAGTTCACATAAGGGGGGACTTATGATTTTGCCTTAGTTCTGTATTGTTGGTGCCCAAGTGCACCATGTTCACATGGGTTATCCATAGATGACATTCTGAACTGGTTACTCTATTTGAGCTAACGCAAGTTGTGAACAGGCGTCAAGATTCATACACCGGGAGCAGTCAGACACACTGTAATGATCATGGTGCGCTCCAGGGCCAACAATCAGACCAACATTCCATCAAGTTTATTTTCTGTCTGACCTCTTATATTGTGATCTTATGTTATCTAACAATCATGAGAAAGGAGCGCATATTATAACCCTAAGCAGGAGCCATGGGTATTATATATATATACACACATGTTTTGGGAAATGGATAACTATTATATAATATATATTATATTTTTAATATTTTTTTGCATTTTTTTTATATTATTACTAATGGTTATTCTCTTAATTAAACCACAATAACGACTTGGAAAATATTTTCATTTGAAGATTAGAAATTTGATTTATATGAAATTTAAACTAATTTATTTGACAATATTCATTATTTGATAGCTTTTTTTTATATTATTTTTATTCTATTACCTTCCTACCCTTCCCCTGTATACATGTATATTTTTAACTATCTATATATCTGCTTCCTCATGCCGTATGTTATTTATGTATATATATCATAGTATTCTGGATATCTATCCAGACATACTATGAAGACATCATATGGGAGATACAAGAAGGGAGATTGAAGAGATAGTGACGTATATTGTGTCTGTCCTTCCGTTTATCGGTTGCTTTGGTAAATTTATGTGTGTACTAAGACATATAATTCAGTTGGAATATAGAACAGCACAGACATGCTGTAATAATAGCAATATCTTAATTGGGTCATATGTGAATACCATGAGGAAAACCTCATAATTGTACAACATATACATATGTCAGGCCTATATGATGATCCTAGGGGGACTATAGTCATGTCATTTAGAGAAAGTACATACATGTAATTAAAAAATAACCATAAGAAAAATCCGTATGACTATATGTAAAAACAAGGCGGAGCCTAGGTGCTGCTGCATGTAAATATTAATATAAATACATTAGTTCCTTTTTGAGGTTGAGGCCGTATGGGACTCTTGTATTGAGTCTCCAAATCCAATATGCTTCTCTAAGGAGGATTTTTTGTTTGATATTACCTCCTCGATGGGGTAGTATGACTCGTTCGAAGGCAAAGGTATTGAGTGTATCTATATTTCGATTATGTGTGTCTATAAAATGATGTGCTGCATTAGAGACTCCTGTAGCCATCGGGTTTTGAATATAATTGAGATCTTCACGTAAACGATCTTTGAATTTCCTACTAGTACAGCCCACATACATTAAATTACACGAGATGCAAGTAATGATATAAATAACGCCAGTTGTATTACAATTTATGAAACTTTTAACAGGAAAAGTTTCAGTATGAATTGAATTATGAAAATGTTTGGTGTTTTTGGCAACTGTACATGTTTTGCATCTCATGTGTCCACATTTCGAGAAGCCAGTATATTTTAGCCACGTGGTAGGATTTTTGGAGCATGTTGGGGTGTACATAGAAGGGGAAAGTGTTTTGCCTAAAGTATCAGGTCTTTTAGATACTATCCGACAGCCATGTCTTAGAGTGTCTCTCAAGATGTCATCCTCATATAAAATGGGGAGACATTCCTGTATAATATTTTTGATGTCTGCAAATTGTTTACTATATGTGAGTACTATTGTTGGCATAATATTATTATTCTCTCGGGTGATATTAGATTTAGCATGAATTTGATTATTATGTCTATCCTTTCGCTCATTAGCAATGGGACCTATTGGAGTAAGTTTTGTATCGAGATGTAAGAGTTTAGCTCTAGATTTATTTTTGGCAATTTTGAAACCCCTTTGTAACATCCATTGTGGATAGCCTCGTATTTGTAGGCGTCTCCACACTTTGGCACATTCCCTATTGAATGTTTCTTCCGTGCTACAATTTCTCCTGGCTCTTGTGAATTCACCGACAGGGATGCTCCTGATAGTATGAAATGGGTGATGGGAATTTGCTTTAAGGATAGTGTTGCCAGATATCTCCTTACGGTAGGTCTCTGTCAACACCACCTGATCAGGAGTCCCCGTCAATGTCAAGTCCAGGAAATGGATGGTTGTAGCATGCTGTGTGTAGGTAAGTCTCAAATTATATGTGTTCTGATTCAAATAGCGAACAAAGTCTGGTATGGCAGATACATCGCCTCCCCAAATTAGGAGCAGGTCATCGATGTATCTGCCATACCAGACAACACACCCAGAAAACGGATTGTCAACTGAAAAAACATATTTTTCCTCCCAAAAGGTCATAGCAATGTTGGCTAGAGATGGGGAAAATTTGGCCCCCATGGAAACACCTGAGGTCTGGACATAAAAGACCTCATCAAATACGAAGTAGTTGTGTGTTAGAAGGTACAATGTCACCTCCAACACATAATCAATAAATATGTCGGAGTAGCCGCTATATTTGTGCAAATTGTACTCCAGGGCCAGGAGAGCATAGGAATAGGGAATGGAAGGATACAGCGCCACTACATCCAGTGTGATCCAGGTATATTCCTTGGACCATGCACAAGTGTGCATATATTTAAGTACATTGGTTGTGTCTCTGATATAACCTGGAGATCTTTTCACAAAGGGTTGCAGTACTGAATCCAACCATTGTCCCAATTTTTACGTCAAAGATCCTATGCCGGACACTATGGGGCGTAATGGTGGAGGGTTAATCCCTTTGTGCATTTTGGGGAGAGCATGAATAATTGGGGTAACAGGATATTCAACATTTAAAAAATCATATTGTTTCTGTGTTATATGTCCCCTCTCAAGACCCTTGTTTAGGATGGAAATTAGTTCTCTTTTATAGGTTGTAAGGGGGTTCTGCTTAAGGATATGGTAAGTGGTGGTATCAGACAGAACCCCCAACATTAATGAGTGGTAACATGTCCTGTCGAGCACCACCACAGACCCTCCTTTATCCGCCATTTTTATTATAAGATATTTATTATCTTCCAATTGCTTCAAAGCATTTTTCTGTGTTGTATTCAAATTATGCTTTTTGACCATAGGGATCGAGTCCTGTACTTTGAGCAATTCTCTTTCTACTACCTCCTGGAATATGTCCATACATGGAGTACGGTATTTCAGAGGGTAGTAGTTTTTATTAGGAGTTTCAAAACTGTGCTGTTTAATCTGAAAGTATGACTCCTCCCCCTCTGCATGAAGATGCACGAGACAAAGTAAGGATTGCTGTTCTTTAAAGGACACATTTGTATAGATATTCTCATTTATTAATTTATCCTCATTCGTCGCAGCATCCTCATGCAGGGGGGGAGTGTCAGAAAAGCACCTTCTCAATGTGAGGTTCCTAATGAATCTATTTATTTGCATGATGGTGGAAAAAGGGTCAAAGTTAGTATCAGGTACAAAATTTAAACCTAAAGACAGTACATTTTTTTGATCAGGGGTCAGTTCCTGGCTAGACAAGTTGATAACATCTAACATCATACTATTTTCAAGAGATTCTACAATTGGTATACAACATTACAAGCACACCATGTTGGGTTATAAAATTGTGGAACATATATATATATGTCTTTATGCCATATGCCATATGCTATGTCATTCCTTTGAAAGAGAGTAACTATACCATGTATTTTATATTCTATTGTATTATATGTTGAAACTTTGTGAGTTATGTCATTTCCTACATGTCACAGGTGAATTTATTTGCACAGGTGTCTCGCGTTTACCTGAATGATTTTAGGCTCGCCCCAGGTTCTGAGATCCCTCCCTTATGGGCGGGTGTCTCAGGGGTGAACCCTATTTCAGCCCGGTACATGCCAGACCCCTCAGATCATGACTAAGAACAACACTGTTCGAAACGCGTAGATCGTGGGGATAAGTGGGTCACAGTATCACTGTTGCTGGATGTACCCAATGTATGGTGACCTAATAAAGACCGGGATTTTTTCATCACGTCCTTCTGGTGCCGGAGCCTTTTTCTATTTGTATCTTCTAGCAGCAGACACATCTATAGAACAACTGTTAAGAGGAGGCTGTGTGAATCAGGCCTTCATGGTAGAATATCTGCTTGGAAACCACTGCTAAGGACAGGCAACAAGCAGAAGAGACTTGTTTGGGGTAAAGAACACAAGGAATGGACATTAGACCAGTGGAAATCTGTGCTTTGGTCTGATGAGTCCGAATTTGAGATCTTTGGTTCCAACCACCGTGTCTTTGTGCGATGCAGAAAAGGTGAACGGATGGACTCTACATGCCTGGTTCCCACCATGAAGCATGGAGGAGGAGGTGTGATGGTGTGGGGGTGCTTTGCTGGTGACACTGTTGGGGATTTATATAAAATGGAAGGCATACTGAACCAGCATGGCTACCACAGCATCTTGCAGCGGCATGCTATTCTATCCGGTTTGCGTTTAGTTGGACCATAATTTATTTTTCAACAGGACAATGACCCCAAACACACCTCCAGGCTGTGTAAGGGCTATTTGACCATGAAGGAGAGTGATGGGGTGCTGCGCCAGATGACCTGGCCTCCACAGTCACCGGACCTGAACCCAATCTAGATGGTTTGGGGTGAGCTGGACCACAGAGTGAAGGCAAAAGGGCCAACAAGTGCTAAGCATCTCTGGGAACTCTTTCAAGACTGTTGGAAGACCATTTCAGGTGACTACCTCTTGACGCTCATCAAGAGAATGCCAAGAGTGTGCAAAGCAGTAATCAAAGCAAAAGGTGTCTACTTTGAAGAACCTAGAATATAACATATTTTCAGTTGTTTCACACTTTTTTGTTATGTATATAATCCCACATGTGTTAATTCATAGTTTTGATGCCTTCAGTGTGAATCTACAATTTTCATAGTCATGAAAATAAAGAAAACTCTTTGAATGAGAAGGTGTGTCCAAACTTTTGGTCTGTACTGTATATCTAATCCTATCCTGTGTGATAATGTCTGCTGAGCTGTGTATCTAATCCTATTGTGTGTGATACTGTCTCCTAATCTGTGTATCTAATCCTATTGTGTGTGATGCTGTCTGCTGATCTTTGTATCTAATCCTATCCTTTATTATACTCTCTGCTCAGCTGTGTATCTAATCGTATCCTTAGTGATATTGTCTGCTAAACTGTGTATCTAATCTTATGTTGTGTGATATTGTCTGCTGAGCCGTGGATCTAATCCTATTATGTGTGATACTGTCTGCTGAGCTGTGTATCTAATCCTATACTGTGTGATACTGTCTGCTGTGTATCTAATCCTATCCTGTGTGATACTGTCTGCTGTGTATCTAAGTCTATTGTGTGATACTGTCTGCTGGGCTGTGTATCTAATCCTATCCTGTGTGATACTGTCTGCTGAGCTGTGTATCTAATCCTATACTGTGTGATACTGTCTGCTGAGCTGTGTATTTAATCCTATACTGTATGATACTGTCTGCTGAGCTGTGTATCTAATCCTCTCCTGTGTGATACTGACTGCTGAGCTGTGTATCTAATCCTATCCTGTGTGATACTGACTGCTGAGCTGTGTATCTAATCCTATCCTGTGTGATACTGTCTGCTGTGTATCTAATCCTATCCTGTGTGATACTGTCTGCTGTGTATCTAAGTCTATTGTGTGATACTGTCTGCTGAGCTGTGTATCTAATCCTATCCTGTGTGATACTGTCTGCTGAGCTGTGTATCTAATCCTATCCTGTGTGATACTGTCTGCTGTGTATCTAAGTCTATTGTGTGATACTGTCTGCTGAGCTGTGTATCTAATCCTATACTGTGTGATACTGTCTGCTGAGCTGTGTATCTAATCCTATACTGTGTGATACTGTCTGCTGAGCTGTGTATCTAATCCTATACTGTGTGATACTGTCTGCTGAGCTGTGTATCTAATCCTCTCCTGTGTGATACTGCCTGCTGAGCTGTGTATCTAATCCTATCCTGTGTGATACTGTCTGATGTGTATCTAATCCTATCCTGTGTGATACTGTCTGCTGTGTATCTAAGTCTATTGTGTGATACTGTCTGCTGAGCTGTGCAAGTCGTTGTGTAGCCCTAGCATAAAGCTGACTTATAGCAGTGAAGAAAAATGGCTGGATTGTTTTGTATTGGATAATGCAGGTCATTTTTTGGGAATATCTCATGAACGGTACGTCCTAGCGACCTGGTCTAAAACCTTCCTGGAATCCTGATGTACCTGTGTGCCAAATTTGGTGATGATCGGTCCAGTCGTTTGGTTGCACATAAAGAAAGTCCAGACAGACAGACAGAAACTCATTTTTAAAATATAAGAGACTAGCAGAAGGACCCGGCTCCGCACAGTTATTTCATCTACTTAATTTTATGTCTCCATGTGTCGTAGAAAGATATGTTGACAGTTTCCCCCATAACAGTGACATCTACAGTACCCACCCCTTTAACAATACCCTCCACATGCCTGCCCCTTTAACATTGACCTCCACGGGGGGGGGGGGGGGGGTCGCGTGTCCGTGTGGGCTCCATCCTCTTACCTCCCCGCTGTCCTCCTGCCCCCCCGCCTCCCCATGCTCCGGCGGTATCTGTTTCCCTCTAGCCGGAGCGCCGCTGGCCATGCAAATTGACAGCATTCCAGCGCAGATCATGAGACTAGGAGAGATCGGTATTGCTGCAGCATAGGACCGGGAGCTAACCGTGAGACGGAACACACAGTGGAAGCGGTCCAGGTCTGTAGAAGTGCTCGGGCCACCTAGATCTGACCTCCTGAACGAGTGATGTTTTCCTGCATCAGTATGTAGGCTGAAGCTGCCAAACTTTGGGACCCTCCACTCCCTTTTGATGGAAGCGGACTCTTCTTGGTCGACTGACTGAAGATTGGTGAGAGTACCTTTGCCCACGGGCGCTATTAACTTCACTAATTGCCTCTAACCAGGGTAACCCACTAACTATTGTTCTGCCTGGTTGAAGCCTGTGGACCTACCTGGAGGACAGACCACCTACATTAATTTATTTGTATAACCCGCTAACTCTTGAGTTGCATGACTCTATTTGTGGGGGTGGTATAGGGTGACAGACTAAATAGCCTGCCTCGGTCCAGTCATAGCACACTATTACTAACGCCAGAAGGTTTAGCAGATTAAAAACCCGCAAATTGTGTATGTTTGTCTCTGGGCCCTAACGGGTGTAAAGGGTGGTAAGTTGTCTGAGTTGACCCTATTTTACCCCACTGCCTATTTATATAGGTATATGCAGTTAAGGCATTGGGAGACACTACTGTTAATACCGTCAACTGATATAGTGGCTGAAGAAACAACAGGGCTCCGGATTCAACAATGTGGGTGGCCCTGCGGTGTGAGGGTTCAACCCACCCTTAATGCGGCTAGGTATGCCCATAGTGCCCCCTTGAATGATTATCAACTTTGCGAATGGTTTAACATTGGTTACATTTAGCCGGTATTGTTTCCGTTAACCGCCTGTGAGACGACGTGCGCTGCAGATCAGAGCCAAATATTCACAAAACATCCTATGGACTGTGCATCTAAAACGATTGGATAATTCTGCGGCTGTATTCACTTTGCATCTACTTTATACACATACTAACTTTATGGACTGATCGCAGTATAATTGGAACGGTACTGCAAATAACTGTGGGGGATCGCATTGTGTGGGGAGTCTAGTAGAGGTCATATAACAACTTAATTTCTAAATAACCCACTGAAATTGGTAGAATTGTACATAAATTTCACTGATCGGTGGCTAATACGATGACACCTCCACAATTGAGTTAATTGTATTGAATATACACTCACCTAAAGAATTATTAGGAATACCATACTAATACGGTGTTGGACCCCCTTTTGCCTTCAGAACTGCCTTAATTCTACGTGGCAATGATTCAACAAGGTGCTGATAGCATTATTTAGAAATGTTGGCCCATATTGATAGGATAGCATCGTGCAGTTGATGGAGATTTGAGGGATGCACATCCAGGGCACAAAGCTCCCGTTCCACCACATCCCAAAGATGCTCTATTGGGTTGAGATCTGGTGACTGTGGGGGCCATTTTAGTACAGTGAACTCATTGTCATGTTCAAGAAACCAATTTGAAATGATTCAAGCTTTGTGACATGGTGCATTATCCTGCTGGAAGTAGCCATCACAGGATGGGTACATGGTGGTCATGAAGGGATGGACATTTTCAGAAACAATGCTCAGGTAGCCCGTGGCATTTAAACGATGGCCAATTGGCACTAAGGGGCCTAAAGTGTGCCCAGAAAACATCCCCCACACCATTACACCACCACCACCAGCCTGCACAGTGGTAACAAGGCATGATGGATACATGTTCTCATTCTGTTTACGCCAAATTCGGACTCTACCATTTGAATGTCTCAACAGAAATCGAGACTCATCAGACCAGGCAACATTTTTCCAGTCTTCAACAGTCCAATTTTGGTGAGCTCGTGCAAATTGTAGCCTCTTTTTCCTATTTGTAGTGGAGATGAGTGGTACCCAGTGGGGTCTTCTGCTGTTGTAGCCCATCCGCCTCAAGGTTGTGCGTGTTGTGGCTTCACAAATGCTTTGCTGCATACCTCGGTTGTAACGTGTGGTTATTTCAGTCAACGTTGCTCTTCTATCAGCTTGAATCAGTCGGCCCATTCTCCTCTGACCTCTAGCATCAACAAGGCATTTTCACCCACAGGACTGCCGCATACTGGATGTTTTTCCCTTTTCACACCATTCTTTGTAAACCCTAGAAATGGTTTTGCATGAAAATCCCAGTAACTGAGCAGATTGTGAAATACTCAGACCGGCCCGTCTGGCACCAACAACCATGCCACGCTCAAAATTGCTTAAATCACCTTTCTTTCCCATTCTGACATTCAGT
Organism: Bufo gargarizans; assembly: GCF_014858855.1. NCBI lineage: Eukaryota > Metazoa > Chordata > Amphibia > Anura > Bufonidae > Bufo > Bufo gargarizans. Next base: position 25,724,313 of record NC_058080.1, on the reverse strand, counting down.
TTGGAGTTCAGGAGATTGTCTTGACCAGGACCACAACCCTACATGCATTGAAGGGTTGCCATGTGATTGGTTGACTAGATAATCGCATTAATGAGAAATAGAACAGGTGTTCCTAATAATTCTCTAGGTAAGTGTAGGTGTGAACGTTTGCTCCCACGAACTACTGAAATTCAGATGCAACGGTTTTTGTTTTACTTTACTGTTTCTTTCTCTATCCCCCTATTTTTGTCTCCGTCGATTGTTGTGTCGTACAATATTACCAATTGAGAGGCAATAGATTTGGGGATATCTTGCTGTTCTTATTGACCTTGGAAATTGAAGATAGCGTCCCACGTTGGGAACTGCGAGTATCCAACAATATGCCACCAAAATATAATAGGAAATCAGTGGGCGCTGGGTCACCTAAAGCTGGGGCCGGAGGTAGCCCACAGGCGAGGGCATCAGTTCCACTCCAGATTTTCGTCATACACTCGTGGGATTAGTGTATACGTCCACAGGAACGTTGACTATGTGCCGCTAGAACAGTTGATCGATACAGACGGGAGATTTATCTTTCTCTATGGAAGATGGAATGGCAGGAAGTGAATTTTAGCCTTCATATACATCCTCCCCCCCTTTTGCCATGACAGTCCTTAACCAGTTGACTGTGTTCATGTATAATAGAGAGTGGTGCCCAGTGTTGATATGTGGAGATTTTAACTGTGTACTAGATCCTGAAATTAGATAGAATATCCACTGCCGCAAAATATAAGCAGGGAAAACATTGCTTACTTCGTGGGTTTTGTGAGGAAACAGGGCTAAATGACGTCTGGCGATGGCTGTATGGTAATAAGCAAGTGTTTTCCTGTTTTAGTAAAACATATACAGCCATGTCCAGAATTGATATTGCTCTGGCCAATAGTGAGATGCTCGCCCTAACCTTGAAAATTAAATATGAGATCCATGGAGTCTCGGATCACTCACGGATCTTATTGTCCATTAAGATGGGGAGACAACCCTCCACAGTCAGACCGTTTAGACTGAATGCTCACTGGTTAACCATTATAAAAGACACAGATAGGATAAATAAGGAGCTTGCCTATTTTTGGCGAGAAAACATGGGTACAACGCATATCCACTTTGTGTGGGACGCAATGAAGGCATATTTACGGGGGTTGTATTATGGTATAATTAAAATGAAAAGAACAGAGTTCTTTAAAGAGGAAAAAAGTTTGGAAGAAAATGTAAAATACCTGGAAGGTAGGATTAGAATTAACAACAATGCGAATGTGCGAGCCCAATTAAAATCAGCTAACGATCATTATATAAACTATATGACGAAAAAGGCACAGAATAAATTGTTTTTTCAGGGATATGAGCATTTCTGTGAGGGAGGTACCCCAGGTAAATTGCTGGTTCCTATAATATCTAATCAAAAGGCCCCTCAATTGATCACACAAATCCAAATAGGTGACGGCCGTAGACTGGAAAAAGCTGTGGAAATTGAGGGAGAATTTGTAAAATATTTTAACAACCTCTATCGTTCCGAATAGATGACATGGGGACTAATATAGAAGATTTCCTGCAACAAATTAGTATTCCATCACTGTCTGAACCGGATTCGGCTCTCCTGAACTCCCCCATTCTTTTAGGGGAGTTGCAGGAGGTCATAATGGGAATTCAGGGCTCTTCGGTCCCCGGGTCGGATGGGCTCCCGTTTGGCATATACAAGAGTCATGCAGAGATCCTCCTACCCGGGTTACTGCAGGTACTAAATGAATCCTGCATCAGTGGGAAACTGCCCCCATCCTTAATGGAGGCAGTTATCACACTGATCCTGAAGAAAGGGAAGGATGGAAATAAAATTGACGCCTACCGACCTATATCTCTGCTCAATGCAGATTATAAGATAATTGCCAAAGTCCTCGCAAATAGACTAAAAAAGGTAATAACAGGCCTAGTTCATACAGATCAGACGGGGTTCATCCCCGGGCGACAAATCCAGACTAATATACGGAGGACTTTCCTGAACGTGCAGATGGGGGGGGAGAGGACCGTCCTCTGGCAGACCATGCACAAGATAAACCTGGGTCAAAAGTTTATTGGATGGGTGAAAATGTTATATAATGACCCAGTGGCCAGAATTAATATTATCGGGGTGATCTCCCTCGTTATATGTTTGCAGCGCGGTACACGGCAGGGTTGCCCACTCTCCCCACTTCTTTTTGCAGTCTTTATGGAACCCCTGGCATGCAGAATCAGAGCTGATCAGGGTATTGTGGCATTCAGGGGAAGGGGGGCGGGGGACAAGATCAGTTTATATGCGGACGATGTATTGCTTTATTTAAATGACGGGTGGAGAAATGTCCCACGTGTCATGCAAATAATAGAGGAGTTCGGCCAGGTGGCCAGGTACGAGATAAGCTGGTCTAAATCCGTCCTCTTCCCTCTGAACCGCGTACCCCCTCAAAACGTCCTACAGGTAAAAATAATCTCTCCACTAGATCACCTGGAATACTTAGGTATAAGGATTGGGACTACAATAAATTAAATATTATTCCTTTAATAAATAAAGTAAAGGAGAAGGTTAGGGTTTGGCAGAAACTGCCCCTCTCACAGATTAATAGAATTGCACTGATTAAGATGATTCTGTTACCTTGGATACTGTTTGGATAGAAGACAGTGTCTTCAATCCGATTGATAGATTGATTAATGATTTGATATGGGGCAGGAAAAGGGTTCGCATCAAGTTACAGTATCTGTGTCTGGCTAAAATCAATGGCGGCCTTGGCCTCCCATACTTTCAAGGTTACTATCTATGTTCGCAGTTGCAGTGGTGTATCTATACTGGGGACGGTTTGCTAATATCCCATTTAACTAGACAACAGCAGCACCCCACACAGAATATCTTTAGCACACTGGAGACTGGACTTCTGGGTCATGACGAATATACTTGCCCTATAGGCTCAATGTTACAGAAGGTATGGAACAAAATAAAGGGTCTGTTGCAGGTTACACATGTTCAGGAGTTCCCCCCCCCCCTATGGGAGAACCCCCTTTTTAAGTGAGTTCTTAGCCTTAAACGATAATAACTATTGGACCCGGAGAGGGATCATAATGTTTTCACATATATGCACCGGGGGAAAATTGAAACCTATATGGGAAATATTTCATGAGGCACCAATCACTGCGTTGGGACACTATAAATATGCTCAACTTAAGCACACATTAGTATATACGCAAAATAAAATCCCTCAAATACCAGGTACGCAGACACTGTTAGATTTTTGTTATAATTTATTTGGGGAAAAAGTTAGGATCTCACAAATTTATAGTAGATTAATAAAGGAATTAAGCACTGTTATCAAATTCAAAAGTGTTGATAAATGGGCAGCGGATAAAGGGGAATGTAATTCACTCCAATGGCGGGAGATATATCAAAATATTAAGAAAGCTTCTCTCTCATGCCAACACTGATTGACACAATTTAAAATGGTACACCGACTATATCTCACCCCGGGTCTCCTAACCAAAATATATGGGGAAAAAAGGAAAATAATTTTGTTGTGTGAAATGCTCCCTCTCGGATGCTGGATATGTTCATATGTTATGGAGCTGTCCAGTTATTAGGATCTTTTGGCAAAGGATATTTCAGGATATGGGGGCAATAAGGGAAAATATCCCCCCCCCCCCTTAACTATTGAAGTAGCTATACTCAGACTTTTCCCTCCTGAGTTTAAACATAAAGCATTATAAAGTGAACATATTTGCTGGTTGAAGGGACTTCTACTGGCCAAGGTACTAATCCTCAAGAATTGGGTGATAGATAGGGCCCCTACACTACAAGAGTGGGAAAGATTAACGCAAAGCGTAAAAGAATTTGAGCTTATCAAATGTAAAGGGGTGAAATGCCCCACATAGTTGAAAGTTGGCGGGAGTGGAACTGATAATCGAAAAATCCAAACTATACATATAACTGGTAGGTATCTGCGTACATTAGGTGAACATGATTTGATTTTTGGCGTACTATGAGACACCTGGAATGAGGGCGGGAGTCGCCCACCGTTCATGTGACAGCTGTGACAGCCGTGGCCTGGCTTGGGGAGTGGGAGGGGAATAGGTCGGTTTTATATGGGAAGAGGGAGATTAGTACTGTCTTGGGACAATTCTTATCTTTATATGTTAATTGTCCTAGTCAGGCCAATGTGCCATAATTTGTTGGTATGTATACAATTGGATCACTTATTGGGTATTGGGAGATGTAAAAAAGACATATATACTATGCTCCTTCTTTCTTACATATTTGTATATTGTTTTTGTTCAGATTTTTTTTTATAAAGATATAATAAAAAAAAAAAAAAACATTGACCTCCACAGTGGCCACCTTTTTAACATTGACCTTCAGAGTGTCTGTGTCACGGCTGAGGATGGGGAAAATCCTCAGCCGTGCGATGCCAGGAGATGGTAGTCACGTCTTGGCCAGAACCACAGAACTAGGGAGCAGGTCACCTCCTATTGCCTCCCTAATCTGACCCTAACTCCTAGCGACATGAGCCGACCTTGAAGGTAGGAGGACATGCTCTGGAACCTCGGGTCCCTACTAGTCCTCCGCAGGTCCCTATCCTAGGAGCTGGGTAGACTACCTGTTCCTCCTGGACATGGAGAAATAGGAGTCTAAAGATGGCCAAACTATAAAGACAGGGGAAACAGAAACAGTCGTATGGCAATGGCAGTTAAGTGCAACTAGTACTATTACTTACCTGCCACAGACACAGAGCCTGGGACCCAAGTAAAAGTGCTGCTGTCTACAACAACACCAGACAGAGCACACCCACCACACAGGACGCCAGGAAACCATACACTGCAATAGAAAGACATGACACACAAACACATCCTCATAACATTGTGTATAATAATATATATCAATTTGTTTATAACAACAATTAGTTTTTGACCACAAGGGTGGCCCCCACTGGCAGAAAGAAATACCAGGAGGGTGTCTCCAGCAAAGCATGGCTGAAGAACCCCTCAGCTTCAGATCTGCAAAGAGGCTTTATAGCCCAAAGTGGCCACACCCACACAGACACACACAGGAGAGGGAATTAACCCTTCCAACACTAACCAGGGAGTGAAACCACTTAAAGAGGAAGTGTCCAAATAAACATCACACTGCAGCTGTTACCGCAGGCAACGACATGGGTGGCAACCATGTCCTGGGAGTCAGCCAGAAGGCCAAGACACTTCCACCGCATGTACATCATACCAAACGTTGCCACGGGCAGCCACAGTGAAGGGAAGTGTCACAGTGCACACCTAACATAAGACCTAGTGCACACCAGACATACAAAGTGCATAACATACACACACACACACTCAGGTGTAACCACATGCACTTGACAGTAAGCTACCTAGCACCAGCTCCGGCTGCTATACTGCAAAGTACAATCACATGTTGCCAGCGGCAACCATAAGTGAGGCAACATACTAGCGGCCCTCACCTGTGGCTGAACAACAACACCCAAACCGCAGGCAACAGCATGCGGACACAGGAGTCACGACCATGACCATGGCCGTGACAGTCTGCCCCTTTTACAGTGACCTCGACATTGCCCGACCCTTTAACAGTGACTGCTTCTTTAGTATTTGCCACCCCTTTAATAGTGACCTTCATAGTGTCCGCCTTTTTAACAGTGACTTTTACAGTGCCTGCCCCTTTAACCACCTGCCGCCACGCTAACGCCGAAAGGCGTCATTGCGGCGGCTCTCCCAGGTCACACTAACGCGGATTGGCGTCATCTCGTGTGAGCCGAGATTTCCTGTGAACGCGCGCACACAGGCGCGCGCGTTCACAGGATCGGAAGGTAAGCGAGTGGATCTTCAGCCTGCCAGCGGCGATCGTTTTTTAACCCCTAACAGGTATATTAGACGCTGTTTTGATAACAGCGTCTAATATACCTGCTACCTGGTCCTCTGGTGGTCCCTTTTGTTTGGATCGACCACCAGAGGACACAGGTAGCTCAGTAAAGTAGCACCAAAAACCACTACACTACACTACACTACACCCCCCCTGTCACTTATTAACCCCTTATGAACCCATGATCACCCCATATAGACTCCCTGATCACCCCCCTCTCATTGATCAACCCCCCTTCATTGATCACCCCCCTGTAAGGCTCCATTCAGATGTCCGTATGTGTTTTACGGATCCACACATCCATGGATCGGATCCGCAAAACACATACGGACGTCTGAATGGAGCCTTACAGGGGGGTGATCAGTGACAGGGGGGTGATCAGCCCATATAGACTCCCTGATCACTTCCCTGTCATTGATCACCCCCCTGTCATTGATCACCCCCCTGTAAGGCTCCATTCAGACGTCCATATGTTTTTTTACGGATCCACGGATACATGGATCGGATCCGCAAAACACATACGGACGTCTGAATGGAGCCTTACAGGGGGGTGATCACCCCATATAGACTCCCTGATCACCCCCCTGTCATTGATCACCCCCCTGTGAGGCTCCATTCAGACGTCCGTATGTGTTTTGCGGATCCGATCCATGTATCCGTGGATTCGTAAAAAACATATGGACGTCTGAATGGAGCCTTTCAGGGGGGTGATCAATGACAGGGGGGTGATCACCCCATATAGACTCCCTGATCATATAATCTGACATTACATTTGCATTATCTGGATTTCCTAGGACTGTTTTATGTAAATTGCTGTAATTATTCATGTGCACCAGTAGGTGGCGGCAATATATAGGACAGTTTAGTATATCTAGACTGGAATAGTCCTATTCCAGTCTAGGCTCCCCTGTATGAGCAGAAGTGGGACGTTCCCATGTCCTGTATCATGAGGAGGAGTAGGAAGTCTAGTGAGTGTACCAGCCACCCCTGTTGGGGTAGGTTGTGTGGATAGGAGCTCCCAGCTACAGGGATCCCAACCCTGGATTCCAACCTCGGCTGAGGTTCAGGATCCATCTTCCCAGTCTGAGTCATCTACCTCAGCTGGACGACCAGAGAAGCAGCATCCACAGAACAATAGATCTCCAGGAAGAAGACACCATACCCTGCGAGCAGTCCTGTAAATACAGATCCACAGACAAAGAGAAGATAGATACCTGCCAGATTCTACTAGGTGTATGTACAAGAAGCAGAATAGAAAAATTCCTGCCACATATTGCCAAAACCTGCTGGGACCCAAGACTATTGCTGTACCTTGTATGAATCAAAGCTGCCAATCATTCAGTAAAGACAAGTTGGACTCTATTACCAGTTTGGATCTCAATTATTTATTAATTACTCCTGCTAACCACACTGAATTTTATTGCAAGTGAGCCAGGATTCAGGAGTCCAGCCATACCAAGGTAGGAGACACCGTTGACCCTACACAGAGACATTATCCCCCTCTGGCATTCCTCACCTGGTATATGTGCTATAACATCTTAAAGGGCCCTGCTACAGTACCTGCGCAAGCTGCAATTGGCGTCACAAACTCTTACACATATATACTGACCCACTGCATAGCAACCCCACTGACCCAGTGTCCTGCTCATTGCATAAGTGGCGTCACCCGTCACAAACAGGATCAGATTGAATTGTGTGTCCATCCCTAACAGCAGCACCGGATCTAATTGTGTGGAAAAACTTACATAAATCGCATGTTTCACAATATAATAAGGGCTGAAGATTGTGCAAAGATCGCTGAAAAACTGACTTTCTTACTTGTATTGTTGTACCAAGAAGGTGCTAAACGTGCACTACAGCATTCAAAGAGTTAATTCGACATTGTGGAAATTTGTCATATTAGTTTAAAATGGCGCTTCATGCCCAGAAACAAAGGAACTCCCTTTCAAGAGCGCAAAAATGAGGAATACGCCCCCCAGAAGCGGGAAAAACTAACAACACGCCCTCCAGAAAGGCGCGAAGATGTCAAATACGCCCCTTTGGAAGCGGGAAAAATAGAGACTGCCCTTCATGAACTTTTTGCTGGGATCCGAGGTGATAAAGACTCCACCCTCTGCGCCCCTCCCTTAGTTCTGTCAGTCTGTGTGGTCTGAAGAACAGCAAACATGGCCTACCCGCGTCTCAGGTGGAATGAGATGTCCATTGGTGGAGAGCCTGTCTATCCTGAACAACCGCTGGAGATCCAGGTCTCCCAGCTCATGCAAAGACGCGGTCCATCGACCTTTGGTGCCGGTCCGGAGGCAGTGGATTCCTCCATGCCCAAAGGCCCAGCATAATCTACCCTGGCCAGCATTCCAGAAGAGTCGGAGAAAGCCGCCGCTGAGGTCCCGATCTCTGATGTGAAGAGCCAGGATTTACTCAAGTTCCCGGAGGCCGTGGATCCCTCTGCTGAGTCAAGTGCCCCCGCGGAAGACGACGTGCCTGTGAAGATGGAGGTCGACGTCAAGACTGTTCCCGCGGAGGACGCCGCTGACGCAGCACCCATTACCACTGACAAGTCGCTGACTGAGACGAAAATGGCACCAGAGTCCCATGATCGCATCCAGGAGGCACCGGTACTGGCCGCCTAGCTATGAGAAATTAAGAACCCTTAACCCTGAGGTGCCCCATGAAATAACGGCCTTTGCCCAGACCGCTTGGGAATATAAATCCACGGTTGAAGAATGGGTAAAGCAGGTCATCGATAGCCCCCAGCCAGGAGAACTAGGAGAACTTATTAGGAGAACTGGGACTGTATTGTGGTTCTCTGTGGAGAGCGGTGTAGGGTTCCTGCAGGATAACCACTCGGGCACTGAAGTATTTGTAGGCCGCCGCTCAGTAAAACGGCATTATCTCCCCTAAGAAAGGCACAACCTTTATGTGGGGTATCAGGTGGAATATATCCACATGCGGTCCATGCAAGGGCTCTTTGCCGCTGGAGTCACCTTACTGCATAAGCCACTCTCCCCTGCCGTCACCCCAGAGTCCTGGCAGTAGGATCCAGGCTCTGCGGGCAGGACCAGATGCCTCCAGGAAACCCCGGATGGCCGCCTACTCTTCAAAGAAAAGGTTCAACCTGCCCCTGCACCTTTGATACCGGACCTGTCACCACCACCAACCCTGAGAATGGGACAAATCAACAATATTGTGCTGACCTTCAATGCCAAGGTCCAGCCGTGCTTTATGCCTCCATACAGGCTGCCCTGGAAGAAGCCCCAGACAACTGTTCCAGCTCTCCCTGAGCCACTGCAGACAGAAGTTCTGCCCCTTCCTGCACCGGCTGTGGATCCCGGGCTGCAGAGAGTTACTGCTGCATTTTCCAGGCTGTCTGCACAGCCAGTCTCTACTGCCACCGGTAGAGGACAGTGGCACACCACTACCAATGCCACTCTAAGCTACCACCAGAGGCAGGAGCATCCTCTAATGAGGTTCAGCAGCTCCAGCAGCGATGAGGAGCTAGACACCTACCTGTAAGGAGTCCCCTATAAAAGACAAAATATTCTTCAGTGACATTGTTTGGGAGCCACTCCATGGACTGCTATCTGACGGGTAAGGACCTGTTCCAGGTTGCCAGTGTTTGTCCTCATCCAGATTCTCATGCTCAGTTAGGACTACCCCCATCAGTACTCAACCCCCTCATATCCAAGTTGACTGTTTTATCCCCTTTCACAGGTTACTTGATAGCCTGTTGCTGCTAGTATTATATGGCATTTTAACCCTTGGACTAAAATTAACCCTTAACCCTTTGGGTTACAATTTACTCCTTTGCCCTGTGGATTGCAAGGAACTTTTATCAGTTTCCAGAGGATTCTACAACTTTAAGCACTTTCAGGAAACAGGACTCAAGTTATTGTTGAGCCTATTCTTGCATTATTAAGAATTTGCACTATTTTATATAAAATGTTTTACTGCAACGTGAAAGTTTGCACCCAAAGAAAGGACTCAAATGTGATACCTGAGCTCTTTGTGATTTTCATGCTATTTATTAATTTTGCACTAGTAACCAGTTTAAAAATGTTATGTAATGTTTAAGATAACATGCCCATTGTGTGCATTGTCCTTTTAGGTGCCACAATGTGAATTTATGCACTGTTCCTAATGATTGCACTTTCCATTGCACTTAACAAAATTTGTAGCAACTTACTTAAGTGTGCCTCTTTTACAGCTCTTGTTCTGTCCCCCCTTATACGGATTGTCTACTTAGGGACGTTGCATACTAATGGCCTACACCCGGTGATATATACCCATAGGTACCCCGGGTAGGACCAAGTGGTAAGTCCAGGCAGATCCAGTTACACAGATACCCCTGCTGCTTCGGGAATCGTTAGAAGCCCTAGGCTGCTCCTTCCCGCTTTTTAAATGTTTCGGATTGTCCCCATCCGGAGGTGTCTCATTTCCAGGAGCGCACGGGATTAAAGACCCTCCTCCTGTGACTAGCCAGAAGACATGGAGACGATACATACCTCCCCTTCTGAGCCTTTTGCCTAAGGCATGATACCTCAAGCCTTAGAGCCCTTAGCTTCCTCTTGGACATCATAGTGATCGTGCTTTAAGCCACATTTCTTCAGGCTATGGTGCAGGGAAGGGAATACAGGATAAAGCCACCCTTCTATTTGCAGGCTTAGGTCTCTTTCACACTTGCGTTGTTATTTTCCGGCATAGAGTTCTGTCGTCAGGGCTCTATGCTGGACGAATCCTGATTAGGATTATCCCTATGCATTCTGAATGGAGAGAAATCCGTTCAGGATGCATCACGATGTATTCAGTTCAGGACCGGAACATTTTTTTATATTGGGTACCCAGAGCTTATTCCTCACCCGCCTATCTTGCGCCGAGGACGGCTTATCTTAAAGTAACGGGGTATGTAACATCCCAGAGTATGTCACTAAAACTCTGTCACCCTGCTACATGATGTTAAAGTGTAAATGTGTTATCTTGTATAATCTGACATTACATTTGCATTATCTGGATTTCCTAGGACTGTTTTATGTAAATTGCTGTAATTATTCATGTGCACCAGTAGGTGGCGGCAATATATAGGACAGTTTAGTATATCTAGACCGGAATAGTCCTATTCCAGTCTAGGCTCCCCTGTATGAGCAGAAGTGGGACGTTCCCATGTCCTGTATCATGAGGAGGAGTAGGAAGTCTAGTGAGTGTACCAGCCACCCCTGTTGGGGTAGGTTGTGTGGATAGCAGCTCCCAGCTACAGGGATCCCAACCCTGGATCCAACCTCGGCTGAGGTTCAGGATCCATCTTCCCAGCCTGAGTCATCTACCTCAGCTGGACTGACCAGAGAAGCAGCGTCCACAGAACAATAGATCTCCAGGAAGAAGACACCATACCCTGCGAGCAATCCTGTGAGTACAACTCCCAAGTCCAGGAGAAGCCAAATACCTCTTCAGCTAGTCAGGCCCAAACAAAGCAGACTAAAGACAGAGCAGAAGATAGATACCTGCCAGATTCTACTAGGTGTATGTACAAGAAGCAGAATAGATAAATTCCTGCCACATATTGCCAAAACCTGCTGGGACCCAAGACTATTGCTGTACCTTGTATGGATCAAAGCTGCCAATCATTCAGTAAAGACAAGTTGGATCCTATTACCAGTTTGGATCTCAATTATTCCTCAATTACTCCTGCTAACCACACTCAATTTTATTGCAAGTGAGCCAGGATTCAGGAGTCCAGCCGTACCAAGGTAGGAGACACCATTGACACTACACAGAGACATTATCCCCCTCTGGCATTCCTCACCTGGTATATGTGCTATAACATCTTAAAGGGCCCTGCTACAGTACCTGCGCAAGCTGCAATTGGTGTCACAAACTCTTACACATATATACTGACCCACTGCATAGCAACCCCACTGACCCAGTGTCCTGCTCATTGCATGTATTCAATAAAATGTATTTTTATTTTTGTACATATTGCCGTCTAAGGACTCCTTTGTTTTGCTGTAGGTTTATCTGTTTCCAGTGAGTTGGCATTTTTTAGGTGGTCATTATAGGTTGCTCTACACTGGGTTTATGCATTTTTGTAGCAATGTTGTAACCTAAATATTTCTCTAACCCTAATGATAATATTTGAAACACGTGGTCGTCACAGGTGTTGAATTCCTCCGAGGCCCAAAACATTAGGCATTTAACGGACAGAAAAGGCCTTTTTGTGCCGCTGTATTTACCTAAGACAGGGAACATTATTTGTTCTGGGTGGTGGTGGCTATGTGTGGGCTTGCATGAGGCATACCCTGAGGCTGGATCCGGAGGGCGGCTGTCGATGGGTTGGTTGCAAGAATGATCTCATATCCGAAGTGATGATAACACAACCGATTATAGTCGGTGTGACTAAACCAATCTCGCCACTGTGTTTTGGAGGGGGCTGGTTGCCAGCCTCCTGCCTCAGGATTATGGCCCATACTAACTTTAAAGAAGACAGGCCGGCCGCACAGCTTAAATCTGTCTTTGGAATTGTATTTTGTTATGTGAGGGCACCCAGATGGCTAGTTTAATTGTATTCGTGTGTTCTGAGTGCCATTCACCTAATGATATGCACTCAGACTTGAGCTATCTGGGGATATGTTAAATGTCTGTGTTTGCTGTGGGGGTGTGACATTGTGTGTTTAAATGGTGATTCCTGTCCTGTTGTCTCCACGTGTGTATTGGTGTTTTCCCTTTGTCCTGAGACATAATTGGATTGCTCCTCGGGTGTCGCCAGGCAGAGAGGAGGAAACCATGATGCATTGTGGGGATGTGTGGTGTCTGTATCCTGAATTTCTGCATATCTGTCCTGTGTCACAGTCTCCCTTCTGGTCCCCTAAGGGCGTGGCCACCAGATGGGGACCTGCATAAATATGGGCGAGTAGCCCTCAATAAAGTGTTCTTGTTTTATCCTTCATCATGCTGAGACTGGTGTTTGGATAACTGATCAAAACTGGGGGATTGCTATACGCTAAAGATTTTCTATACTCCCCTGGCATAACTACTAGCTCTTGTAAGAGCTGTTTCTGCTCTCTGGCTGTAGGAGAGGTTCACCCACTGGAGCCTTGTCGTAGGTCCAGCGTGGGTGGAGGACGGTGAGACCCCAACCAAGCTGCGGCGGTTCGTGGGGTCTGCAGTGTGTACGGTGTCAAGTGGAGTGCTTGGAGTCCTCAGAAAGCACTAGGAGCATCTATCGACGGAGGTACCCGGTCGGGGTGCTAGGAGATGGCAAGCAGTGGGATGGCGTCCTAGTGTGAGGAGAAGCAGCTCGGAGACACCGTTCGTGGAGTATATTGAGGGCAACGCTAGTATCCGTACAGCGCCCCTGGCTACAGCAGGATGGAATCGGCTAGTCTTCGAACAGCGTTCCACTACGAGGAGGATGATGACCCGGACTGGAGGGATGCAGACAGAAAGGAAGTCTGGTATGATGCCCTGGAAAATGCCCAGCGGCGGCGAGGTGAGAGTCTCCCCAGTTATGAGCAGCGGCTACAAAAGCCTGTGGCGATGCGGATGGGTCTCTTGGGAGAGCAGCCCCTGGATGACTGGGTAACAGAGCTCCAGAACCTGGTATGTAAGGAGCTTTGGCTAGAGGACACTTACCAGGCCCTAAGGTGGCATGTCATTCAACATTCCCCCTGGATGGCTGAGCACGACAGACCCGAGGGTGAGGATTATGATGGACCTGGGATACTATGGGATGCCTTGGAGGAGGACATAGATCTTGGCAGCACAGAGGAGTCTAGGTTTTGGGACATCTACGACTACCGGATGGGCATGCATGATTATGCTGACGGAAGGGAGGTGAGCAAAGACATGATCCACCTGGTAACAAGGGAGTGGGAGCTGGAGCAGACCTACCAACACCTGCTCAGCTCTGTTCATCCCCAACCTACTCGACAAGTAGAGCCAGATCTGCCCTCCTACAACTGGGAAGACTTGCCGGCGATACCCCCTGCTTCCCTACCAACTCCCAAAGTAGGGAACTTCATCAACTGGTTCTGGGAAGACCTCCTGACGGCAGGTAGCGATCGACAGCTTAACTTACAGGGAGAGATGACAACCGGTCTCTCTCCCCAGCGGCAGACAGGATCACAGGGAGAGGAGATTGTCAGTCCCCCCTGCAGCAACCAGCATTACTAGGAGTGGAGATGGTCGCACCCACTATCCAGCACCAGGCAGCATTACAGAGAGTTGAGACAGTCGGTCTGACTCCCCAGCAGCAGTGTGTTGTAAAGAGAGAAGAGACAACCGGTCTCTATCCCCAACCACAGGGGAACAGCACCCCTAACTTTGATGGTGCAGATGGGACCGCGGTCTCTGCACCAGGCCTACCGGGATGCTGGACGGCCGGTTCAAATCCCCCACCAACTCTGCAGGAATGCCAGGAGGAGGAGATAAGCGATTCCCCTTCTCCACAGCCGATCTGCAACAAGGTCCTGGGGATAGGATTTCCTGACCCCATCCCAGCAGAAGAGCTGGCATATGGGCAGAGTGCAGTCGGCCTCTGCCCACCAAGTACCTACAGCTCCAAGCTGGAGAACCACAAGGCAGCAAGGAGTCGCAGATGCCCACTCAAGAGCCAGGCCCCAAAATTCAACAGGTCCAGTATGGGGTTGTGGTTGGACTGCCAGACTAACTCAGGTACTGACCGTGAGGTCAGGTATCTGGTTAGTCTTCTCTGGAAGGGGGAGATGTGTGACGAAACCAATCTCGCCACTGTGTCCCGGCGCGTCGGGACATTGTGATCATTTGGGACATTGTGATCATTTGATAATATATGTATGTGTATGCTTATATCGTCGGGACATCTTAACCGACGATATATATTAATATATTTATATATACATACACACATATATATTTACATTGATGGATATGTGTGTGAGGTAGACCGAGTGTCGCGTCGTGGGTGCCCTACATCAATAGGACACCTACACCGGACCTCACCCATTGCACATTTCAGACAAGTCTTTATATCCTCTTTGCAACCCATTTGGCCTATCACTAATAGGACCGATTTCTGTCTTTTGGGCAAAGCTGGGCAGTCCATATTTAGGGAGGGTGTCATTAGGGTCACAGCATCAGCTAGGGTGACAAATAGAGAGTGATAGGGCTGCTTAGGGTTTCGACCCAGCACTGTATCTTTCTGCCTTAGTACTTACGTACGTTTTCATCCTGTCTGTCAACAATTCTTGCTGTCCCTGTATACGGTCCTCTCCCATCTCCGCCATCCTTTAGGAGAATAGTGTAACCAGTGGCTACAAAACCTAGTGTTTGAAACTAAAGGGCCTATAATTTTATCTTCAATACATTAATAACTGTTAAGTTTTAACTTAAATAAGCTACCCACTACTTGTTAATATAATTTTTTCATATCCGAAGTGACCAAAGCATCTTCGAACCGCCCTCTTCTTGCATGCGCTGTAGGATTGGTACCCACAACTGTTTCTCTGTGAGTTTAAATTCCTTTACCGGTGCACGCAAAAGCAGAATGCAGCATCTCTTGAAGAGAGGCCTGGAAGTGCTGCATTCTGACAGCCCTCAGTGATGCTGGTAACATGTCCAACATTTTGTGTTTGTACCGGGGATCTAAGTACGTTGCCACCTAGTACAGGTCCTTGTCCTTTATGGTTTTGATACGGGGTCCGTCTTCAAACACTGGAGCATGAAGACCCCCATTTTCACTAAATTAGAAGCTGTGCAGCGGCCTGGCTCCTGCTCATTGTCCAGGATAATGTCATCCTCATTTTCCTCCCCCCAGCCACGGACAACACCAGGGATCCCATAAAAGTTTAAAGCATGCTCTTCTTGCTCCTCCTCCTCCATCCCCCCGGCACTATCCTCCTCTGACTCCTCTTCAGACTCCTGTTGACTGGTCTCAGATGGAGTAGCACCCCCTAGGAATTAATCCCGCATTGTGAATTCCTCATCTTCCTGCTCCTCGACGGCTTGATCAATGACAAGACGCAATGCACGCTCCAGAAAGAAGCCGTAAGGTATGATGTCACTGATGGCACCTGAGCTGCGAGTGACTAGTTTGGTGATCTCATCAGAAGGCTGCAGAAGTCTGCATGCGTCGCGCATGAGCAGCCACTGGCGCAGTGAAAAGAAACCAAGGTCCTTAGAACATGTCCTGCCGCCGAGTTCGTACAGGTAGTCGTTAACGGCACGTTTCTGCTGGAGCAGCCTATCAAGCATATACAAGGTGGAGTTCCATCGTGTTGGGCAATCACAAATCAGACGTCTGATGGGCAGGTGGTGTCACCGCTGAACGTCAGCAAGGCCGTGTAATATCTTCTAAAATGGCCAGAGATTTTCCTGGCCTGCCCTAAGACGTCCTGGACCCCTGGGTATTTGGCAACGAATCGCTACACGACTAAGTTAAGGACATGTGCCATGCATGACATGTGTGACATTTTGCCCTGTTTCAGCGCGCTCAGCAGATTTGCACCGTTGTCTCACACCACTTTACCAACTGTCATATTGAGTGGGGTTAGCCACTTATCGGCCTGTGACTGCACAGCTGAAAGGAGTGCAGGTCCAGAATAGCTCTTGGCTTCCAGGCAAAACAACCACAGCACAGCATGGCAACGTCTCACCTGGAACATCAAATAGGTTTGGGGGGCGCAGCGGAAGCGGCGGTAACAGTGGAGAAGGAGGAGTCAGCCGAGGAAGAGATGGAGGATGGAGTAGGAGAAGAGGCAGGCCTGCATGCAATCCGTGGCAGGAACACTAAATCCACATGGGTGCCACGGGTTGCATGCTTGAGAGCCGTCAGAAGGTTCACTCAGTGGGCAGTAAAAGTTATGTACCTTCCCTGCCCGTGTTTGCTAGACCACATGTCTGTCATCAGATGTATCTTGGCACCGCACTGTGTGCCAGAGATACATTCACTTGCTGCTGAACGTGGCCATATAGCTCTGGGATGCCCTTCTGGGAGAAAATTTTACTTCCGGGGACCTTCTATTGCGGTGTGCCAAAGGCCACAAATTTTCTAAAGCCCTCAGAGTCCACCAGTTTATATGGCAATGGTTGGAGGGTTAGCAGTTCCGAAAAGCCAGTGGTCAGCCGTTGGGCAAGAGGGTTATCTGGCGTCATCATCTTTTTACGCTCGAACATTTATGCCACGGAAGCCTGCCTTTTGCCAGATGAACGCAACGACGTCACGGTGGAAGGTGGAGTGAAGGACAAATGGGGGGAGAGAGGAGAAGGACAAGAGGCAGGACGTGGAGCACCGGGAGTGTGGCTTTGTGGTTTCTGACGGCGTTGTTCCCATTGGGCTCGGTGATGAGAGGCCAGGTGCCTTCTTAAGGCAGTCTTCCCTAGGTGAGTGTTGGGCTTTTGGAGACTTATGCATTAACAGCACAGGCTGCAGATGGCAGCACTATTGTCAGCATCGGACACGTTAAAACAAGCCCACATTGCAGAGCCATGTGCTGGCGTCCTGGGAGAGCTGGATGTGACCGTGCATGGTGGATTGCTCGCTTTAGAAACATTTGTAGTCTGCTTTTTGCCTTCTGTGCACTTAGGGTTCTGCCTGCTTCTCCTAGTTCTACCCCCTATCTGCTGCTCCATCTCTCCCTCTGAACTCCCCTCCTCTTCCTCCCCTGTGGGCACCCACGTGACACATCATCATTGTGACCTTCGCCACCACTGACATTAGAGATCTCGGAGTAGGCAGCAACAGGGGGGACCTCCGTCTTTGAGCTGGTCTGGATAATGTTGTCAGACCGCTGGATGGCAGTCGTTGATACCTCCTCTTCCTGATCCCATGCCAAGAATGGCTGTGCATCGGTAAGGTCTAGGAATGGATGGGAATATAATAACTCTGACTTGAGTGGAGGGGCTATGGTGGTGGTGGTGGTGGTGGGGGGGGGGGTGGGGGTGCACACAGCAGAGAGTGAGGAGGGTCCAGATCCAGAGGATGAGGAGGGTGCAGAAGTGGAAGGCTGAGTGAGCCAATTAACCAACTATGGTGCGGCCTTTGAAGTTATCACACGCTCCTTCTCCAACTTCCCACTTAGGCTCCGGCCTGATGCACCTGCTTGACCCCTACCACCCCTGCGGAATGGCTGGCCTCTTCCTCTGCCTGTCATTTTAAAAATGAACCTGTGACAAAAGTCCCTATAGAAGAGCAGTATTTGTGGAAGCAGGTGTATAACACCCTTGCTTCAATCACTTTTTTGGGGGGCAACTGGTATATCCCAACGGTAGAAATTATTTGTTCCAATAGCGTTTGTCCCTATCTGTAGCTGCAGTATCGCAGCAGAACCGCACACAACTGCTGCACAATACAAATGCACTATAATATACTTTCTATGTTAGAAAGTATATTAAAGGTATATCACACCCCTCAGTAAGTCACACCTATCGATAGCACACCTATATCAGTTCTTAAAAGAACTTCTGTGGCCCTATTAGCTAGCGTTTGGTGTCCCTAACAGCCTGTCCCTGCTCCACACAGCAACCTCTCCCTACACTGGCAAAATGTAATGAATGTAAAATGGCGGCCAGATCGGTTATATTTATAAGGTAGGGGGTATGTCCATGTGCTGAAATGTCTCAATTGGCAGTCCTGTCCCACCTGATGGATGTGTCATGGGTCAAAGTTCGGCTCAATGCAAAATAATATGGCGCGCGCAAATACGGCCATATGTTTGCATGTTCGGCGAATCGCGAAAGAACAAAGTTTGCCGCAAAACAACTGCCGGGCGAACCGCAAGGCCATCTTTAGTAACAAGTTTCCTTCAGTAACAGGAAGTCTTCTTCTATTCTGGAGGTATCCAATCACTAGAAATGAAGTGGAATAAGTGTGTTGAGGACTAGGGGGATTACACTGAAACGTAGTAAGTTCAATGTTGTTTTCATATTCCGGTAGATAACTTATTGAACACCCCTCATAGAAGTGTTTTTGGTTAACCCATAATCCAATTTTCTCATACAGTATGGAGATAACTATTGCTTGTTTTTATCCTAGATCAGTTATGGGGCAAGAGATCCTCTTCTAAGTGATAAAAGGCTTTACCCAAACTTCTTGCGAACAGTCCCTGAAGACAAGATACAATATTCAGCATTTGTGAAGCTACTGGAGAGGTTCCAGTGGAACTGGGTTGGGATCTTCACATCAGATGATGACAGTGGACGGCAGGAGATACAGCAGTTAATCAAGAAGTTTACACATCATCAGATTTGTGTGGAGTTCAGCATCCTCGTATCTGCAAATACTTATGAGCATGTCCCAGTATCTTTACAGACATCGTCCACTGATGTTATTATTATTTGTGGCACCTATAGTGCGGCTTACATCAGGTTTTTATACAGTATAGTTGATGCTCTGAGTAACAAGACTCTTATTCTTCCAGTTTCATGGTCACTTGCTACAGAGCTGATACATTATATAGAAGGTAAAGGTCCTGCTAATTGCAGTTTGGTGTTTTCACCCTTCGCATACAGGATTACTGGGATGCTGGAGTATTTTTCTAAAGCAGAATATCCTGATCATCCTTCTGATCCGTTGTTGGAAGATATTTGGATGGCTGCATTCCATTGTTTTTCAAGAAATAAATTAAAGAACCTGCTTATTCCATATACATATATCACTCCTTTCCATAACTGCTCAGGAGAGGAGCGATTTCCAAATGAGTTCTTCTATTTTCCTGAAGACTTTACCCCTTACCAAGTGTACATGGCAGTCTTACTGATGGCTCGGGCTTTACATAATATGGATATGGCTCTTCATAATCATGGGAAACACAGTATTTCAGCAGGTGACTATAAATACAAGGTGAGCGGGATACACTGAGTGTGTGTATAACATCCATGACTGAAGGAACCATCTATATCTCTTATATGTATATAAAAATGAGTTTCTGTCTGGATATTCTTTATGATCGACCAAATGACTGGACCGATCACCAAATTTGGCACACAGGTACATCAGGTGTCCGGGAAAGTTTTAGACCGGGTTCCTGAGATATTCCCAAAAAATTACCTGTATTAGACAATATTAGCCTGCAAGTCTTTCTCTTCACACCCCAACCGATATACACGGTCACATATCCCTTATCAGCAATAGAAGCTTGCATGCCCTTAGTCTCCACATACACACAATTTTACTCTAGGTTTCCATAACAACCCAGCCATTTTCTTCACTGCTATAGATCAGCTTTAGGCTAGGGCTACAGGACGTCAATAAGTCGCACAACACATAGGTCACAACTACGCGGCTACATGCATCCATCTTGGATGAATTTTTTGTGACTGTCATGTCTCAGTTGCAGCATGTCGCACTCCGACACCGTAGCCTATCATTAAAAAAATGGTACGACAAAATGTTGCTCAACACATGCCGTCATGTAGCCCTAGCCTTGAAGGGGCAGGCCGCTGTGGAGGTCACTGTTAAGGGGGCAGGGGCCACTATTAAAGGGGCAGTTGCTGTTAAAGTGATGGGCACTGTGTTGGTCACTGTTAAAGGGGCGTGTGGATGTTACTGTTAAGGGGACAGGCCGCTGTGGGGGTCACTGTTAAAGGGACAGGTACTGTGGAGGTCACTGTTAAGGGGGCAGGGGCCACTATTAAAGGGGCAGTGTCACAGTGCGGTGTGGGGAAAGAGCTCCACACTAAACACAGGAGGAAGGGGTAGTAACTAGGCCTGGAATCTAGGGATTGGGGAATGGTCACCACCTAGTGAGTCCCTAATCGATGCCCTGACTGCTAACAGTATAAACAAACCTCAATGGTAGGGAAATTCATATGCTGGAACCTAAGCCCAATCTCACCCTAACTGGGCCCTGCAGATAGGGAAGGGACACAGATGGCCTATTCCTTCCCAGGTGAAGGAATAGGAGACCCCCTCAGGCCTAATACCTGCAGGGAAGGGAAATATAACAAACAAAGTACAAAAGGAAGAAAGGACTTAACTTCAAGTAGAAAAACTGCAGCACCAGGGAGCTCAGCAGAGCTCCAACAAACAGCTAACTTGAAGTCCAGGGAATGAATCTATAAACCACACCCCACAGAGGGAGAGACGGAAATAAATAGGCAGGGTCAAATGACCACACACACAACACCTGAAGCAAGGAGTGTGGCCATCACACAAAAAAAAAAAATGATCCACAAGGATCTCCTGTCACCCGTCACGGAGATGTTCGTGACAGGCAGCTGCTGTGGAGGTCACTGTTAAGGCAGCAGGGTACTGTGAGGTCACTGTTAAGGGAGCGGGGTACTGTGGAGGTCACTGTTAATGGACCGGTGTACTGTGGCAGTCACTGTTAAAGGGGCGGGTGCTGTGGAGGTCTATGTTAAGGGGGCAGGGAGCAGTGGAGGTCACAGATAAGGGGACAGTCCCCTATGAAGGTCAGTGTTAAGGGGTGTGGTTCTGTATAGGTCACTGTTAAGGAAGCGGGCCCTTGAGGAGGTCAATATCAAGGGAGTAGGGCTGTTGTAGAGGTCCCATTTTAAGGAGGCGGGGCACTGTGGGGGGGGGTCAGTGTTAAGGGGGCGGGGTACTGTAGAGGTCACTGTTATGGGGGATACTGTCAATGATTTTTAATAAGGGTTGAGCGAAGTCAAACTGTAAAGTTCGGGATCATACCAAACTTTAGGATTTTTGGACCCTTGATCTGAACCCGAACATTTAAAAGTTTGGTTTCGGGTAAGGTGTTCAGTGCTTTTTGAAAGGCTGCAGAGCAGCCAATCAACAAGCGTTTAACTGTGTGCCCTTAGAAGCCATCACAGCCATGCCTACTAATGTTATGTTACCAATCTCTATTTCCCTGCTACCACCTGTTAAATGTAATTATATTGTCATTATTGTCATTTTATGCATTTTCCAGGCCTGTTTTATGTATTATGCTGTAATTTCCATGTGCACTAGCAGGTGGCATTGATATCTAGCAGGACCTTAGCCAGTTTAGTATTGCTAGACTGGAATAGTTCATTCCAGTTTAGTCCCCCCCCCCCCCTCTGTGAGCAGAAGTGGGCCGGTCATGTCTCCTGGGGAGGAGAAGGAAGTTAGTGAGTGTACCAGCCACTCCAGCTAGGGGAAGGTTGTGTTAGTAGGAGCTCCCAGTTCTAGGGATCCCAAATCAGGACCCTGTCTCGGTTGAGACCAGAGAACCTTCCCAGCCTGAGCCTTCAGCCTCAGCTGGTTGACAAGCAAGCAGCCATCTCCAGCCTCCAGGAAGAAGCATTCCCTGTGAGCCAAGCTGTGAGTACATATCCAGAGACCAGGAGAAGCCAAATTCCTTCTCAGCTAGTCAGGCCCATACCAAGCAGAAGATAGATACCTGCCATATTCTCCAGGCATATGATCAGAAGCAGAAGAGATCTTGAACCCTGCCACATATTGCCAATACCTGCTGGAACCTAGATGACTACTGCTGTAACTCGTATGGATTTATGCTGCATTAAGTAAAGACAAGTTGGATTATATCATAAGTCTGGATCTCATTTACTGCTTCCAAGTTCCTCAATTACTCCTACTAGCAAAGCACTCAATTTATTGCAAGAGAGCCAGGATCCAGGAGTCCAGCTGTACCAAGGTAGGAGACACCGCTGACACTACTACACCTACTACACAGAGATATTATCCCCCTCTGGCATTTCTCACCTGGTACGTGAGTTGCAACACCTTAAAGGGCCCTGAGACTATAGCCTGTGCACATTGCAATTGGCGTCACAAACAAAAACTATTAACTATGTCTACACCTGACCCAGTCAGCACTTAGTATTGCGCCAGTGTCCATCAGTCCCAATCCGGCTTACTGCACATGTGACCCAGCCTCTATATAAGCTGGAGTCACGTAGCGCTCGTAGTGCTCCACGTCACTCTGCTGTTACTAGTGTAGGGAGAGGATGCTGCTGGTGATTTCAGGGAGAATTTAGGACTGAATCTTTGTTCAAAATGTGAATCTAACTCAGCGATCTACATACATTTTGTTGTGTGGGTGCAGGGCACAATTTTTTGTATCCTGCCCTGAGCCCAGTGACTGAAAAAAATAACCTTTATAAGTCAGTTAGGTGGGTGGCGGCGGCGGCCATTTTATGCAAGCTCAGTGCACCAGCACTGTATCTGAGCTTTTGTCACATTGAAATCCAAGCTTGAAAAACAGCACTAATAATTTGGTTGCAAAAGAAATCACCCTTTTTTGGCAATATACAAAATCTGGTGCATTTGCAGAATTAGTCAGTGTGCAATTTAAGCAAGAAATACAGCCATAATTTTCTGGATTTTTCAAAACAAACTTTTTTGCCAAAATACACAATTTTTCTGGCCTTGCAGTATCAAGACGTTTGAAATTCCAGGGCTATATACTGCTGCCATATTCAGTTATTAATCAAATACCCATTTTTGGCACAAATCTTTAATTGCAGCCTAGTGTGGGTCAGGGTGTTTGAGATAAACCCTTTAAATACAGGGGTTCTATTCAGGTATTTGAAATACAGCCATTTTGGGCACAAATCTTTAACCACTTACCGCTACGCTAACGCCGAAAGGCGTCATCTCTGCGGCGCTCCCAGGCTACACTAACGCCGATTGGCGTCATCTCGCACACAGGATCGCGCGTTCACAGGATCGCGTACTGCACAAGTTCTTCTACAGCCTGCCGGCCGTGATCATTGGCTGGCAGGCTGTAGATTTTTGAATCGACGAATGAAATGGTTATGTCAGACGCTATTTTGAAAATAGCGTCTGATATGACTGCTGCCTGGTCCTCTGGTTGTCCCTTTCGCTTGAATCGACCACCAGAGGACACAGGCAGCTCTGTAAGTAGCACCAAATCACCACACTACACATTGCACCCCCCCTGTCATTTATTAACCCCTTATTTAGCACCTGATCACCCATATTAGACTCCCTGATCACCCTCTTGTCCACCCCCCTGTCACTGATCACCCCCCCCTGTAAGGGTCCCTCATCCCTGCCAGTCAGTTAGCTACTTGCTAGGTAGTTTAGCGCCCAGCCCACCGCACCGCAGTCACAGATTAGTCGCTGATTAGCATCATCGCTGTCGCTAATCAGCACTAGTACTATATAGCATCTGTAAGTGATCAATACTGATCGCATTAAGATCTATATAAGTACATTAGGGTTACCTTAGGTTCTACAAAAAATGCAGTGTTCGCCTGATCTTGTGTGCACACTTGCGTTCAGTCCGCCCCGCTGCAGTGACAGAATTTTTTTTTCTGATCACTGCAAAAACACCGTAAAATCGCTGTGCCGCTATAAAGATCACTTTTGAGCTTTTTGGATCTTTATTAGCGATCGCAGCTTTACTTCGCAAGCACTCCTTTTTACTAGGTAGGTTTGCTCTTTTTCCTGGGTAGTCTCAGAGGAACTTATACGTGGACAATTTTTACTCAAGCGTGGCCCTCTTTCGACACTTACATCTAGTCGGAATTCAATGCTGTGGCACCGCGCGACCTGGTCGCCGGGGCTTCCCCCAACGTCTCATTAGTACCCGACTTGCACGGGGGGAGAGGGCTGCCTTGTGTGACGTGGAGGGACAAGAGGGACGTTTACCTTCTGTCCACCATTCACGCAGACACGACTGTCCAAATTGAACGGGCAACTGGAGTCATTGTGAAACCCCTCTCTGTCCACGACGATAACCTTTACATGGGAGGGGTGGTGTCACGGAAGGTGTACAGGAAACAAGACAACACAAAATGCATGTACGACTCACTGGATCCAGAACTAGGGAACAAAAGGGAGACCCCTGCATAAGACCTGGAACTCTCCCTGACTGCTCAGCCTATGCGAAAATCCCAATGGTAGATGATCGCATATCCTCGTACCTCGGCTGTATAACACCTGAACACCCTATAATAGTGAGGGGACACGACCAGCGGCTCCCTACACAAGATACGGAGGGAGTCAGGGTCACCTGGGATCCAGCAAACAGAAAATGACAAATGAATGCAAAACACTTATCTTGTAGAAGGCTGGGAAATAGGATCAGCATGCACACACACTCCAAGAAGCTGTATAAACCGCACACTAATGCATTATGGGGAGGAATTTAAAGGGATGCAATCAGTCCAACTACATGACAGCTGAGAGAGGCTAAGGAGATGAGGAGCTGAAAACCAAAACAAAAGGAGGAGGTTCTGAAAGGCTTCTGTCAGAGCTTCTCAGCTGTCTGGTTGTGACAGTACCCCTCCCTCTACGAGTGGACTCCGGACACTCAGAGCCCACCTTCTCAGGATGGGACCTATGGAAAGCCCTGATGAGACGAGTGGCCTTAATGTCCGTCACTGGGACCCACATCCTCTCCTCAGGACCATAACCCTCCCAATGAACGAGGTACTGGAGAGAACCGCTGACAAGATGAGAATCCACAATCCTAGAGACCTAAAATTCAAGATTCCCATCAACCATAATCGGAGGAGGAGGCAAAGGCGAGGGTACAATGGGTTGAACATAAGGTTTCAATAAGGACTTATGAAAAGCATTATGGATCTTCCAAGTCTGAGGAAGATCAAGACGGTAGGCAGCAGGATTGATGACAGACAGGATTTTGTAAGGCCCAATAAACCTAGGACCCAACTTCCAGGAGGGAACCGTCAATTTGATATTCTTGGTAGACAACCACATCAGATCACCAACATTCAGGTCCGGACCAGGCACACGTCTCTTATCTGCCACACGCTTATATCTCTCACTCATGCTCTTTAGATTATCCTGAATCTTTTGCCAAATAGATGACAAAGACGAGGAGAATCTGTCCTCATCAGGTAAACCAGAAGACCCCTCTCCCGAGAAAGTCCCAAACTGCGGATGAAACCCATATGCACCAAAAAATGGTGACTTATCAGAGGACTCTTGACGACGGCTATTTAAAGCAAACTCAGCAAGGGATAAAAAAGAACACCAATCCTCCTGATTCTCTGCCACTAAACAGCGCAGATATGTCTCCAGATTCTGATTGACACGCTCTGTCTGGCCATTCGACTGCGGGTGGAAAGCAGAAGAGAATGACAAACGAACCCCCAAGCGAGAACAGAAAGCCTTCCAGAATCTGGAAACAAACTGCGTGCCCCTATCAGAGACTATGTCTGAAGGAATACCATGCAATTTGACAATGTGATCAATAAATGCCTGCGCCAGCGTCTTAGCATTGGGCAAACCAGGAAAAGGGATGAAATGCACTATTTTGCTAAAACGGTCCACCACCACCAGAATCACAGTCTTCCCCGAGAAACGAGGCAGGTCTGTTATGAAGTCCATGGACAGATGTGTCCAAGGACGGGAAGGAATGGGTAAGGGAAGGAGAGGACCTGATGGCCGTGAATGAGGGACTTTGGCACGAGCGCAAGTCTCGCAGGCTGCCACAAAACCCTCAACCGACTTACGAAGCGCAGGCCACCAGAATCTCCGAGCGATGAGATCCACTGTGGCTCTTGCCACCGGGTGCCCAGCAAGGACCGTATCGTGGTGTTCCTTAAAAATCTTGTGTCTTAAAGCGAGAGGCACAAACAACCTCCCAGGAGGACAAAGATCAGGAGCCTCTGACTGGGCTGCCTGCACCTCTGCCTCCAAATCAGGAAAAAGAGCAGAGACCACCACACCTTTAGCCAAAATGGGACCCGGGTCTTCAAAATTCCCACCTCCCGGAAAACAACGTGACAGGGCATCTGCCTTCACATTCTTAACCCCAGGGCGGAACGTGACAACAAAATTAAACCTTGAAAAGAACAAAGACCATCTGGCCTGTCTCGGGTTCAGACGCTTGGCTGACTCCAAGTAGGCCAGATTTTTATGGTCAGTAAACACGGTAATAGGGTGTCTGGCTCCCTCTAGCCAATGGCGCCATTCCTCAAAAGCCAACTTGATGGCCAACAATTACCTATCTCCCACATCGTAATTTCTCTCTGCGGAGGAGAGTTTTTTTGAGAAAAAGGCACACGGTCGCCATTTGGCAGGAGAGGAACCCTGAGACAAGACCGCACCCACCTCAGAAGCATCAACCTCAACTATGAAGGGTAGAGAAATATCAGGTTGTACCAAGATGGGAGCGGAAACAAAACTCTCCTTGATATTAGAAAAGGCCTTACGCGCCTCTACCGACCAGGAAGAAAAATCTACCCCCTTTCTGGTCATATCAGTGAGTGGTTTAACAATAGAGGAATAATTCAAAATAAACTTCCTGTAATAATTGGCAAAGCCCAAAAAACGCATCAGCGCCTTCTGATTCTCAGGAAGCTCCCACTCAAGCACAGCGCGGACCTTCTCGGGGTCCATGCGAAAACCAGAAGCGGAGAGAAGAAACCCCAGAAATTGAATTTCTGGAACCGCAAAAACTAATTTTTCCAGATTTGCGTATAATTTATTCTCCCGCAGGATGAGCAAGACCTGACATAAGTGTTCCTTATGAGTTTTGAAATCAGGAGAAAAAATAAAAATGTCATCCAAATACACTAATACAAATTCATCAAACCAAAAGGCATAACCAAATTCTCAAAATGGCCCTCAGGGGTATTGAAGGCCGTCTTCCATTCGTCTCCTTCTCTGACCCTGACCAGGTTGTATGCCCCTCTTAGATTTAATTTGGAAAAGACTTTAGCCCCAACAATCTGGTTAAACAGGTCCGGGATCAGAGGAAGCGGATAAGGGTCACGAATAGTGATACCATTCAGCTCCCTTAAATCCAGACAAGGTCTTAAACAACCATCTTTTTTCTTAACAAAGAAAAAACCAGCGGCAACAGGTGACTTCGAGGGTCGTATGTGTCCTTTTCTCAGACTCTCCGAGATATAAGCACGCATAGCGACCCTTTCAGGTTGGGAAAGATTGTATAAACGAGATTTAGGCAGCTTGGCGCCTGGGATGAGATTAATAGGGCAATCGTACTCCCTGTGCGGGGGCAAATCCTGAACTCCACTCTCAGAGAAGACATCCGAAAATTCAGAGAGAAAAGGTGGTACAGTCTTAGTAGAAACCTCAGAAACAGATGTCGTGAGGCAATTCTCTCTGCAAAAGTCACTCCAACCATTTATTTGCCTCGCTTGCCAATCAATGGTGGGGTTATGTTTAGTGAGCCAGGGTAGCCCCAACACAAGAGGAGTAGGTAATCCGCTAAGGACGAAACATGACACATCCTCAACATGAGCATCACTCACAATTAAACGAATATTGTGATCTATGCCCTTTAATGACTTCTGAGAAAGTGGAGCGGAATCAATAGCAAAAACAGGAATATTCTTTCCCAAAGTGCACACCTGGAAACCATGAGTTATCGCAAA
Source organism: Bufo gargarizans (assembly GCF_014858855.1). Classification (NCBI taxonomy): domain Eukaryota; kingdom Metazoa; phylum Chordata; class Amphibia; order Anura; family Bufonidae; genus Bufo; species Bufo gargarizans. The sequence continues at coordinate 25,696,151 of NC_058080.1, read as the reverse complement.
ATGATTATCAATGAGATTGACAGCTGCTCCACTATCTACAAAAATCTCACAAAAAATGTTCTTGCTCTCTAGCGCCACCCTGGCAGGCAGGACAAAACGGGAACTACAAGCAAACGGAAAACCTTCAATTTCCGCCTCAACCCTGCCAATAGTAACAGATGGAACATCTTTAAAATATTTTTTCCTTTTTCTTTCTTTATTACTCCCAGAAAACTGCCTGAATCTCCTAGAAGGACAAACATTTGCCAAATGATTTATACCTCCACAACAAAAACAAACCTTCCCATGCGGGCTGAATCTTCTATTGTCTGAGGCAATCAACCCCAGCTGCATGGGCTCCTGCTCAGAAGGGGCTGACAGCGACTGAGACCTCTGCACACAGAATGAGACCGCTGCACTGTCCTGGGACTGAGTATGACAGGAAGGAGAGATCTCTCCTCTCTCTCTAAGACGCCTGTCAATACAAACGGCCTGAGACATAGTAGAGTCCAAGGAGATAGGCCTCTCATGAAAGGCAAATGCATCTTTCAATCCCTCTGAAAGACCATGGCAAAATTGACTTCGAAGTACAGCATCATACCAACCAGTATCAGCTGCCCATCTCCGAAATTCGGAGCAGTATATCTCTGCGGATTGTTTACCCTGGCATAACAGACGTAGTCTAGACTCAGCCAAAGCAACACGATCCAGATCATCATATATCTGACCCAGGGCTAAAAAGAATTCATCCACTGAACGGAGGTGCCGTGCCCCCACCGGCAGCGAAAAGGCCCACGACTGAGCGTTACCCCTGAGCAGCGATATAATGATCCCCACCCTCCGTTCCTCATCACCAGAAGAATGGGGAAGAAGGCGAAAATGTAGTTTGCAAGCCTCTCTGAAACGCACAAAATTCTCTACCCCCAGAGAACGTATCCGGGAGCAAGATCTTAGGCTCAGAACAAACTCCATGAACGCAAGCTGAACCGGTCACTAGAAACTGAGAAAGAGTCTTACGGAGATCAGCTACCTCCAATGAAAGACCCTGGAAGCGTTCTGTCAAAAGTGAAACCGGATCCATGCTTGAGACGGTTTTGGCGGTTTATAATGTCACGGAAGGTGTACAGGAAACAAGACAACACAAAATGCATATACGACTCACTGGATCCAGAACTAGGGAACAAAAGGGAGACCCCTGCATAAGACCTAGAACTCTCCCTGACTGCTCAGCCTATGCGAAAATCCCAATGGTAGATGATCGCATATCCTCGTACCTCGGCTGTATAACACCTGAACACCCTATAATAGTGAGGGGACACGACCACCGGCTCCCTACACTAGACACGGAGGGAGTCAGGGTCACCTGGGATCCAGCAAACAGAAAATGACAAATGAATGCAAAACACTTATCTTGTAGAAGGCTGGGAAATAGGATCAGCATGCACACACACTCCAGGAAGCTGTATAAACCGCACACTAATGCATTATGAGGAGGAATTTAAAGGGATGCAATCAGTCCAACTACATGACAGCTGAGAGAGGCTAAGGAGATGAGGAGCTGAAAACCAAAACAAAGAAAACTCAAGGAGAAAGTTCTGAAAGGCTTCTGTCAGTATTTATACTGCCCTGGCATTTTAGGGGCCCTAAAGCGTGAGAAGAATTCTGGGATCCAAATGTCTAAAAAATGCCCTCCTAAAAGGAATTTGGGCCCCTTTGCGCATCTAGGCTGCAAAAAAGTGTCACACATGTGGTATCGCCATACTCAGGAGAAGTTGGGAAATGTGTTTTGGGGTGTCATTTTACATATCCCCATGCTGGGTGAGAGAAATATCTTGGTCAAATGCCAACTTTGTATAAAAAAAATTGGAAAAGTTGTCTTTTGCCGAGATATTTCTCTCACCCCGCATGGGTATATGTAAAAAGACACCCCAAAACACATTGCCCAACTTCTCCTGAGTACGGTGATACCACATGTGTGACACTTTTTTGCAGCCAAGGTGGGCAAATGGGCCCACATTCCAAAGAGCACCTTTTGGATTTCACAGGCCATTTTTTACAGATTTTGATTTGAAACTACTTTGCATGCATTTGGACCCCTAAAAGGCCAGGGCAGTATAACTACCCCACAAGTGACCCCATTTTGGAAAGAAGACACCCCAAGGTACTCCGTGAGGGGCATGGAAATTTCCTAGAATTTTTTTTTTTGTCACAAGTTAGCGGAAAATTATGTTTTTTTTTTTGTTTGTTTTTTTCTTACAAAGTCTCATATTCCACTAACTTGTAACAAAAAGTAAAAACTTCCATGAACTCACTATGCCCATCATGAAATACCTTGGGGTGTCTTCTTTCCAAAATGGGGTCACTTGTGGGGTAGTTATACTGCCCTGGCATTTTAGGGGCCCAAATGCGTGGGAAGTAGTTTGAAATCAAAATGTGTAAAAAATGGCCTGTGAAAACCGAAAGGTGCTCTTTGGAATGTGGGCCCCTTTTCCCACCTAGGCTGCAAAAAAGTGTCACACATGTGGTATCGCCGTACTCAGGAGAAGTTGGGGAATGTGTTTTGGGGTGTCATTTTACATATACCCATGCTGGGTGAGAGAAATATCTTGGTCAAATGCCAACTTTGTATAAAAAAATTGGAAAAGTTGTATTTTGCTGAGATATTACTCTCACCCAGCATGGGTATATGTTTAAAGACACCCCAAAACACATTGCCCAACTTCTCCTGAGTACGGTGATACCACATGTGTGACACTTTTTTGCAGCCAAGTTGGGCAAATGGGCCCACATTCCAAAGAGCACCTTTTGGATTTCACAGGCCATTTTTTACAGATTTAGATTTGAAACTACTTCACACGCATTTGGGCCCCTAAAAGGCCAGGGCAGTATAACTACCCCACAAGTGACCCCATTTTGGAAAGAAGACACCCCAAGGTATTTCGTGATGGGCATAGTGAGTTCATGGAAGTTTTTATTTTTTGTCACAAGTTAGTGGAATATGAGACTTTGTAAGAAAAAAATATATCTAAAATCATCATTTTCCGCTAACTTAAAAAATAAAAAATTCTAGGAACTCACTATGCCCATCAGTGAATACCTTAGGGTGTCTACTTTCTGAAATGGGGTCATTTGTGGGGTGTTTGTACTGTCTGGGCATTGTAGAACCTCAGGAAACATGACAGGTGCTCAGAAAGTTAGAGCTGCTTCAAAAAGCGGAAATTCACATTTTTGTACCATAGTTTGTAAACGCTATAACTTTTACCCAAACCATTTTTTTTTTACCCAAACATTTTTTTTTTTTTATCAAAGACATGTAGAACAATAAATTTAGAGATTTATTTATACATGGATGTCGTTTTTTTGGCAAAATTTTACAACTGAAAGTGAAAAATGTCTTTTTTTTGCAAAAAAATCTGTAAATTTCGATTAATAACAAAAAAAGTAAAAATGTCAGCAGCAATGAAATACCACCAAATGAAAGCTCTATTAGTGAGAAGAAAAGGAGGTAAAATTAATTTGGGTGGTAAGTTGCATGACCGAGCAATAAACCGCTAAAGTTGTTGAGTGCCGATTTGTAAAAAAGGGCCGGGTCTTTAGGGGGGTATAAACCTGTGGTCCTTAAGTGGTTAATTGCGGCCTAGTGTGGGTCAGGGCATGAGAGATACACCCTTTATATACAGTGGTTATATTCTATTAATAAAACACCCTTTTTTAGGAAAAATACACAATTGTTGCGCCCTTGCAGCATCAAGACGTTTGAAAATCCAGGGATATATACTGCTGTCATATTCAGTTATTAAACAAACACCCGTTTGGGCAAAAAAATAAATATTTGGCAGCCTTTGCTGCAGATGTCATTGTGAGATACACCCTTTATATATTTGGGCTATTATATTCAGTTATTTGAAATACAGCCATTTTGTGCACAAATCTTTAATTGTGGCCTAGTGTGGGTCAGGGCGTGTGAGATACACCCTTTAAATACAGGGGTTCTATTCAGGTATTTGAAATACTGCCATTTTGGGCAAACAAATTGAATTGAGGTCTAGTCTGGTTCAGGCCGTGTGAGATACACCCTTTAAATTCAGGGGTTCTATTCAGGTATTTGAAATACAGGCATTTTGGGTTAACAAATTCAATTGAGGCTTAGTCTGGTTCAGGGCGTGTGAGATACACCCTGGACATACTGTCATTAATTAAACACCCATTTAGGGCAAGATCCTAAATTCGAGAATTAAGAGCTCCTGTTGCAGGGAGAGGACATGGTCGATCTGTGCCAGCTACACGCACAAGTGAAACCCTTTCCTCTGGTGCGAGTAGGCGACTGAACCAGCAGCGGTATTTGGCCGGGCCTAATGCGGCTCTACGAATGGTGAGGCCTGAACAAGTACAGGCAATAGTAGATTGGGTTGCTGCCAGTGGCTCCAGTTCCTTCACAATATCTCCTACCCAGTCTCCTGCTAAAAAAATCAGAGTTCACACCTGCAGCCGATGTCCATCAGTCTTTCACCTCACCCCCTTGCAAATCAGCCAAGCAGTCTGAGCCCCAAGTCATGCAGCAATCTCTTCTGCTTTTTGATGACTCTGTTAGCAGGGTTTTCAAGGGCCATCCACCTAGCCCTGCCCCAGAAGTGGAAGAGATAGAGTGCACCGATGCCCAACCACTTATCTTTCAAGATGAGTACATGGGAGGACCAATGCAGCACGTTTCGGATGATGACGAATTACAGGTGCCAACTGCTGGCAGACCGACAAGGAGGGCAGGAGTGAAAACTGGGTGGAAGATGATGTGAAGGACGATGAGGTCCTCGACCCCACATGGAATCAAGGTCATGCGAGTGACCTATGTAGATCTGAGGAACAGGCGGTGGTCGCACAGAGCCTCAAGCACAGCAGAAGAGGGAGCAGGGTGCAAAAGCGGATCGGCCGTTCTCTAGACAGTACGCCTGCTACTGCCCACCACAGCAAGGGACCGAGCACACCAAAGCCAGCTCCAAGGAGTACCCTGGCGTGGCAGTTCTTCAGACAATGTGCTGACAACAAGACATGAGTGGTTTGCACGCTGTGCAATCAGAGCCTGAAGAGAGGCATAAACGTTCTCAACCTGAGCACAAGCTGCATGACCAGGCATTTAAGTGCTAAGCACGAGCTGCAGTGGAGTAGACACCTCATACTGTAAACCAAGAAAAGTCTCTGGCTCCTCCCTCTTCCTCTTCTGCTGCAGTCTCGGCCTCTTCATCCACCTCTGGAGTGACAGTGCCACCTGCCACTCCGCAAACAGAGGATCTTCCAGCAACACCACCACCTGGGTCACCAAGCATCTCCACAATGTCACACGGAAGCATTCAGCTCTCCATCTCCCAAACACTGGAGAGGAAGAGGAAGTACCCCCTTACCCACACGTGATCCCTAGCCCTGAATGCCAGCATTTCTAAATGACTGACCTTTGAAATGCTGTCATTCCGTCTGGTGGTAAAAGCCTTATCGGGGTGGCTGTCCCACAGTTCATTGTGCCCAGCTATCACTGCTTTTCCAGGCGAGCCATCACTTCCCTGCACAACCAAGTAGTGGACAAAATCAGGTGTGCACTGTGCAAAGCCATCGGTGGCAAGGTGCATCTGACTACGGATACGTGGACCAGCAAGCACGGTCAGGACCGTTATATCTCTATAACAGCACACTGGGTAAATGCAGTGGAGGCTGGGCCTGAGGTGGATAGTAGTTTGGCGCATTTCCTTCCACCACCGAGGATTGCAGGGCACATCAGTTTTCCTCCTGTTGCTTCCTTCAACTACTCCGCTTCCTCATACTCTACCAGCTCCTCATCCGGTCAGTGTAACACCTTCACCACCAACTTCAGCACAGCCAGAGGTAAACAACAGCAGGCAGTTTTAAAACGTATCTGTTTGGGAGACAAACCCCACACCGCGCAGGAGCTGTGGACGTGCCTTGAACAACAGACCGATGAGTGGTTTGTGCCAGTGACCCTCAAGCCCGGCCTGGTGGTATGCGATAATGAGTGAAATCTCGTAGCAGCTCTGGGACTAGCCGGTTTGACACACATCCCTTGCCTGGCGCATGTGCTGAATTTGGTGGTGCAGAGATTCCTTAAAAATTACCCTGATATGTCAGAGCTGCTCCATAAAGTGTGGGCCATCTGTGCGTGATTTCGGCGTTCTCACCCTGCTGCTGCTCGCCTGTCAGCGCTGCAGCGTAACTTCGGCCTTCCCGCTCACCGCCTCATATGCCACGTGTCCACAAGGTGGAACTCCACCTTGCACATGCTGGCCAGAGTGTGCGAGCAGCATCAGGCGATAGTGGAGTTTCAGCTGCAGCACGCACGGGTGAGTCGCTCAGCTGAACAGCACCACTTCACCACCAATGACTGGGCCTCCATGCAAGACCTCTGTTTCTTGTTGCGCTGTTTAGAGTACTCCACCAACATGGCCAGTGCCGATAACGCCGTTCTCAGCGTAACTATACCACTTCTATGTCTCATTGAAAAAACTCTGCTGGCGATGATGGAAGAGGATGTGGCACAGTAGGAGGAGGAGGAAGAGGGATAATTTTGTAGGGTTTCGGCCAGTCATTCAAGTGGCTCCGAGAGTGGGTTCCTGCACCCACAAATGCCAGGTACACAATTGTCCAGCCAGGGCACAGTTCTGGAGGATGACGAGGTGGAGGATGAGGAGATGGAGGAACCATATTCACAGCAGGGTGGCACCCAGACCAGCTCATGGCCATCATTGGTGCGTTGCTGGGGAATACAGAGGACACAAACGATACACCTCCCACAGAGGACAGCTTTGCGTTGCATCTGGGCAGCCTGGTACACATGAGCAATTACATGCTGCAGTGTCTCTGCAACGACCGCTGAGTTGCCCACATTTTAACCACTTTAACCCCGCTAGCTGAAACCCCCTTAATGACCAGGCCACGTTTTACACTTCTGCACTACACTACTTTCACCGTTTATTGCTCGGTCATGCAACTTACCACCCAAATGAATTTTACTTCCTTTTCTTCTCACTAATAGAGCTTTTATTTAGTGGTATTTCATTGTGCTGACATTTTTACTTTTTTTATTATTAATCGAAATGTAACAATTTTTTTGCAAAAAAATGAAATTTTTCACTTTCAGCTGTAAAATTTTGCAAAAAAAATGAAATCCATATATACATTTTTTGCTAAATTTATTGTTCTACATGTCTTTGATAAAAAAAAAATGTTTGGGCAAAAAAAAAAAAGGTTTGGGTAAAAGTTATAGCGTTTGCAAACTATGGTACAAAAATGTGAATTTCCGCTTTTTGAAGCAGCTCTGACTTTCTGAGCACCTGTCATGTTTCCTGAGGTTCTACAATGCCCAGACAGTAGAAAACCCCCACAAATGACCCCATTTCGGAAAGTTGACACCCTAAGGTATTCGCTGATGGGCATAGTGAGTTCATAGAACTTTTTATTTTTTGTCACAAGTTAGCGGAAAATGATGATTTTTTTTCTTACAAAGCCTCATATTCCACTAACTTGCGACAAAAAATAAAAAATTCTAGGAACTCGCCATGCCCCTCACGGAATACCTTGGGGTGTCTTCTTTCCAAAATGGGGTCACTTGTGGGGTAGTTATACTGCCCTGGCAATTTAGGGGCCCATATGTGTGAGAAGTAGTTTGCAATCAAAATCTGTAAAAAATGACCGGTGAAATCCGAAAGGTGCTCTTTGGAATGTGTGCCCCTTTGCCCACCTAGGCTGCAAAAAAGTGTCACACATCTGGTATCGCCGTACTCAGGAGAAGTTGTGGAATGTGTTTTGGGGTGTCATTTTACATATACCCATGCTGGGTGAGAGAAATATCTTGGCAAAAGACAACTTTTCCCATTTTTTTATATAAAGTTTGCATATGACCAAGATATTTATCTCACCCAGCAAGGGTATATGCAAAATGACACCTCAAAACACATTCCCCAACTTCTCCTGAGTACGGCGATACCACATGTGTGACACTTTTTTGCAGCCTAGATGCGCAAAGGGGCCCAAATTCCATTTTGGAGGGCATTTTTAGACATTTGGATCCCAGACTTCTTCTCACGCTTTAGGGCCCCTAAAAAGTCAGGGCAGTATAAATACCCCACATGTGACCCAATTTTGGAAAGAAGACACCCCAAGGTATTCAATGAGGGGCATGCCGAGTTCATAGAAAAAAAAAAAAATTGGCACAAGTTAGCGGAAATTCATTTATTTTTTTTCTCACAATTTCTCCCTTTCCGCTAGCTTGAGACAAAAATTTCAATATTTCATGGACTCAATATGCCCCTCAGCGAATACCTTGGGGTGTCTTGTTTCCAAAATGGGGTCATTTGTGGGGTGTTTGTACGGCCCTGGCATTTGAGGGTCTCCGCAATCATTACATGTATGGCCAGCATTAGGAGTTTCTGCTATTCTCCTTATATTGAGCATACGGGTAATGAGATTTTTTTTTTCGTTCAGCCTCTGGACTGAAAGAAAAAATGAACGGCACAGATTTCTTCATTCACATCGATCAATGTGGATGAAAAAATCTCTGCCAAAAAAAAAAAAAAAAAAAAAGGAGGGCAAAGGCGTCTGCCAGGACATAGGAGCTCCGCCCAACATCCAAACCCACTTAGCTTGTATGCACTGGAAAACCCAAGGTCTCCATTCACATCAATCGATCCATTTTGGAAAGAAGACACCCAAAGTATTCAATGAGGGGTATGGCGAGTTCATAGAAATTTTTTTTTTGGGGCACAAGTTAGCGGAAATGGATTTTTTGTTTTTTCTCGCAAAGTCTCCCTTTCCGCTAACTTGGGATAAAAAATTAAATTTTTTTATGGACTCAAAATGCTCCTCACGGAATACCTTGGGGTGTCTTCTTTCCGAAATGGGTTCACATGTGGGGTATTTATACTGTTCTGGCTTTTTAAAGGCCCTAAAGCGTGAGAAGAAGTCTGGAATATAAATGTCTAAAAAATGTTACGCATTTGGATTCCGTGAGGGGTATGGTGAGTTCATGTGAGATTTTATTTTTTGACACAAGTTAGTGGAATATGAGACTTTGTAAGAAAAAAAAAAAAAAAAACTATTTCCGCTAACTTGGGCCAAAAAAATGTCTGAATGGAGCCCTACAGGGGGGGTGATCAATGACAGGGGGGTGATCACCCCATATAGACTCCCTGATCACCCCCCTGTCATTGATCACCCCTCTGTCATTGATCACCCCCCTGTCATTGATCACTCCCCTGTAATGCTCCATTCAGACGTCCGTATGATTTTTACGGATCCACGGATACATGGATCGGATCCGCAAAACACATACAGACGTCTGAATGGAGCCTTACAGGGGGGTGATCAATGACAGGGGGTGATCAGGGAGTGTATATGAGGTGATCACCCCCCTGTCATTGATCACCCCCTTGTAAGGCTCCATTCAGACGTCCGTATGTGTTTTGCAGATCCGATCCATGTATCCGTAAAAATCATACGGACGTCTGAATGGAGCCTTACAGGGGGGTGATCAATGACGGAGGTGATCAGGGAGTCTATATGGGTGATCACCCCCCTGTCATTGATCAACCCCCTGTAAGGCTCTATTCAGATGTCCGTATGTGTTTTGCGGATCCGATCCATGCATCCGTGGATCCGTAAAAATCATACGGACCTCTGAATGGAGCCTTACAGGGGGGTGATCAATGACGGAGGTGATCAGGGAGTCTATATGGGTGATCAACCCTCTGTCATTGATCACCCCCCTGTAAGGCTCCATTCAGACGTCCGTATGTGTTTTGCGGATCCGATCCATGTATCAGTGGATCCGTAAAAATCATACGGACCTCTGAATGGAGCCTTACAGGGGGGTGATCAATGACAGGGGGGTGATCAATGACAGGGAAGTGATCAGGAAGTCTATATGCGTGATCACTCCCTTGTCATTGATCACCCCCTGTAAGGCTCCATTCAGACGTCCGTATGTGTTTTGCGGATCCGATCCATGTATCAGTGGATCCGTAAAAATCATACGGACCTCTGAATGGAGCCTTACAGGGGGGTGATCAATGACAGGGAAGTGATCAGGAAGTCTATATGCGTGATCACCCCCTTGTCATTTATCACCCCCCTGTAAGGCTCCATTCAGACGTCCGTATGTGTTTTGCGGATCCGATCCATGTATCAGTGGATCCGTAAAAATCATACGGACCTCTGAATGGAGCTTTACAGGGGGGTGATCAATGACAGGGGGGTGATCAATGATAGGGAAGTGATCAGGAAGTCTATATGCGTGATCACCCCCTTGTCATTGATTACCCCCCGTCCGTATGCGTTTTGCGGATCCGATCCATGTATCCGTAAATATCATACGGACCTCTGAATGGAGCCTTACAGGGGGGTGATCAATGACAGGGGGGTGATCAGGGAGTCTATGTGGGGGTGATCAGGGGTGATCAGTGGTTCATAAAGGGTTAATAAGTGACGGGGGGTGTAGTGTAGTGTTTTGTGGTACTTTACTGAGCTGCCTGTGTCCTCTGGTGGTCGATCCAAACAAAAGGGACCACCAGAGGACCAGGTAGCAGGTATATTAGACGCTGTTATCAAAACAGTGTCTAATATACCTGTTAGGGGTTAAAAAAATCACATCTCCAGCCTGCCAGCGAGCGATCACCGCTGGCAGGCTGGAGATCCACTCGCTTACCTTCCGTTCCTGTGAGCGCGCGCGCGCCTGTGAGCGCGCGCGCCTGTGTGCGCGCGTTCACAGGAAATCTCGGCTATCGCGAGATGACACACGGATGCGTCCAGGAGGAATGAATCAACCACCTTCCAGACGCATCCGTGCGTTAGGCGGTCCGGAGGTGGTTAACTTGTGCTGATTACTGGTTGGCCACGCTGCTGAATCCCCGTTACAAGGACAATGTACCATCCTTAATTTCGTCAATGGAGCGTGATCGTAAGACGTGTGAGTACAACCGCACACTGGTAGCCGCGCTGCTGGTGGAATTCCCACCTGACAGTGGGGGCACATTGGAAGCACAAGGCGAAGGCAGAGGTCGCCAACGCAGCTGGGGCACCGCCAGCACCTCAGAAGGCAGGGTTAGCATGGCCGAAATGTGGAAAAGCTTTGTCAGCACGCCACAACAACCAGCACCACCAGCTGATATGGAGCGTCTTAGCAGAAGGCAGCATTTCACCAACATGGTGGAACAGTATGTGTGCACACGCCTACACGTACTGAATGACGGGTCTGCCCCCTTCAACTTCTGGGTCTCCAAATTGGGAACATGGCCTGATCCTGCCCTTTACGCCTTGGAGGTGCTGGCCTGCCCTGCAGCCAGTGTATTATCTGAACGTGTGTTTAGCATGGCAGGGGGCGTCATCACAGACAAGCGCAGCCGCCTGTCCACAGCCAATGTGGACAAGCTCATGTTCATTAAAATCAACCAGGCTTGGATCCCACATGACTTGTCTGTACCTTGTGCAGAATAGACATGTATACCGGCCTTAACCAGCCATTGTTATACTACAGCGCAATTGCTCATTCTTGCATTTTGGATATTTCACACCGTTTTGGAGTGTACCCTAATAAAAAAAAGAAAAAATGAAAACCAAAAACCTGTGTTGGCTAGCTCGTCCTCCTCTACCACCGCTTCCACCTACACTGCTACGTCCACCTCCTTCTCAAACTCCTACTCCATATGGAACTCCACCTCATAAATCTATTTTTTTATTTTATTTGTACGTATTTTATGTCATTTCACTACTATGTCAGTTACATTTTCTGGTGAAATTCACCAATTTTTATCTGTGAAGTACCACTGCTATACTTAGTAGACAGGTAAAAAAAAATTGTCAGTTTCATTTTCGGGTGAAATTCACAAATTTTTGGGTGTGATGTACCACTGCTATACCTATTAAACCGGTAAAAAAATAAAATAAATAGTCAGTTACATTTTATGGTGAAATTCACCAATTTTTGGGTGTGATGTACCACTGCTATACGTAGTAGACAGTTAAAAAAAAAAATATTAGTTACATTTTCGGTTGAAATTCACAAATTTTTGGGTGTGAAGTGCACTGCTATACTTAGTAGACAGGTTAAAAAAAAATTGTCAGTTACATTTTCTGTTGAAGTTCCCCAATTTTTGGGTGTGATGTACCACACACAGGTAAAAAAAAATAAAAAAAATTGTTACATTTTCGGGTGAAATTCACAAATTTTGGGGTGTAATATACCCCTACTCTACCAAGTTGACTGTTTAATAAATTTCAATAATTTTTCTTTTACTTTTTCGGGTGACAATAAACAATTGTTTTCTGTCATAGACCCCTGCTCTACCAAGTAGACAGGGTAATTAATTTCTGTCATTTTTCTGTTACATTCTTGGATTAACATTATACAATTTTAGACGTGAATAAACCCCTGCTCTGCATAGGTGACGGGGAATATAATTTCAGAAATTCTTCTTTAATTGATGCGCGCCACCTCCTTTCATTCAATGCTTAAACTTTAACAAGTTGTCCCACATTTGCGCTTCAATAATTTGTCCCACATTTCTGCTTTACTCTTTTGGTCCATATCTGGGCTTCTGTAATTTGTCCCACATTTGCGCCTCAATAACTTTTCCCATATTTCCGCTCGATCCCAATTTTTTAAAATAAATGTATCTCCCTTAAATTTGGTCTCTCTTTCTCACGCTCCCTCTCCGGTGTGGAACCCTGATTCGCCGATAACTGTGATCAACATGGTGGGCTCAGAATAGAACATCGAAAGTTTATAGAGAAGATATCCAAATGGATGGTGGATGTCACTGGGGCACCTCTACATCGGTGACAGGAACATAAATAAAAAAAAAAAAAACTTCAATTACATTGTCAGGTGACATTTTTCTAATTTGGCTGGATAGAAACCCCTGCTCTGCATAGTTGACAGGGAATAAAATTTAAGAAATTCTTCAGTAATTGATGCGCGCCACCTCCTTTCATTCAATGCTTAAACTTTAAAAAGTTGTCACACTTTTATGCTTTAATAATTTGTCCTATAATTCCGCTCTATAATTTAAAATTTGAAAAAAAATGAATCCTCCCTTAGATGTGGCCTCTCTTTCTCACGCTCCCTCTCCAGCCTGGAACCCTGATTCCCCGCCACCCGTGATCACAATGGTAGGCGCATAAAAGAACATCGAAAGTTGATGTTTGGAGGTGCTGGCCTGCCCTGCAGCCAGTGTATTGTCTGAACGTGTGTTTAGCACGACTGGAGGGGGTTATCATAGGTTATATTTCCCAATGTTTTGGGGTGTACCCTAATTTATAAAAATAAAAATAAATGTAAAACCAAAAAGCAGTGTAGGCTACCTCCTCCTCCACCGCCACTTCCACCTACACCGCCACTTCCACTGCCTCCTCAACCTCCTACTCCATATGGATCTGGTCCTCCTAGATCAAGATATTGTGCAGACTAGATGGGCCAAATGGTTCTTATCTGCCGACACATTCTATGTTTCTAAGATTATTATTATTATTTTTTTACGTATTTTAAGTCATTTCCCTATCCACATTTGTTTGCAGAGCACTTGCCATGCTCTTAACCACATTTTGCTGCCTTTTGCAACCCTCTAGCCCTTTCCATGACATTTTTACATACATTTTAGTCCATTGACTTTAATGGGGTCCGGGTTCGGGGTCAGTTTGGGTCCCGAATTTGAACTTTTTTGTGACGTTCGGCCGAACCCGTTGAACCCGAACATCCAGGTGTCCGCTCAACTCTATTTTTAACGACACAAAGAAACATTAAATGAAATAGATGAAATATACCGGAGTGAAGCCGGGTCCTTCTGCTGGTCTCTTACATATATATATATATATATATATATATATATATATATTCATGGCAAGGGTCAGGCAGCACTCCCTCAAGTGCAGATGTAGCTGTGTGGGTGCCCGCGGTGGTCCCTCGATATGGGACAAATTCAGTAGAGAAAGAAAGTCTGCAGCACTCCTTCAAGTAAAAAAAGTGTAATTTATTCACACATGTCAGACAAGGTTTCGGTCCTCTCACAGGACCTTTTTCAAGTCAAGTGAACAAAAAAGTGCATAGTGCAAAAATAAATACATCTCTACAGCATGACACAATCCATTATCAGCCAATAGAGTACTAGTGCACTCCCATTCATGGGTGGGCTACAATTCATATTATTAACTCCATCTGTTATCATACACACCAACATCAATCGGGGCATATCAGTGATACATTCAATGATAATCCACCATCATATGTGTAAATAAGTGTATATAGTAAAGTGAACCGTGCAGTTTAAAAAGACCTTGACTGTATTACGTTGCCGTAAGCCTGATGGAGGACCGAAATAACTTGTGGAGAAGGCGTCTCTGCTTGTATCGAAGCACGCCACTCATCCGCGTCCACTGCTCCTTACTGCGCATGTATTCAACCCCCTTCTGTTGACACAGCCTCTAATAGTCATGCGTCGCCTCTAGGGTGGAAACAAACGTGATGACGCACGGCTGATCACGTCCAAGCGCCGCACACATACAAAATGTGCGTCAGCACATAGACAAATCGTCCGCGCCCCCTCACGAATCCATATCCACCATCTTACTTCAGGCACTATTTTTGGGCAATAGTATTATGCCTCCATATAACCCCATATTTATCTCGTCTCCATCAAATGCCCGACACAGGCAAAAGTCAGCATACAAATATATATTTAGCTCAAACAGATCATTGCAGCTTCCATTTAATTCACCACATACAGAGAGCAGACAACATCAGAGCATAGGTCATGTAAAATGGGTATCTAGCTAACCATTCCTCCTGTCACCCTAAATTCTACATTTAACCCTTTGGGTTTTAGGGTATCCAGCCGAAAGATCCACCTTAACTCAGTTTTTTTAAATTTGCTTAGTCGATCACCTCCTCTATCCAATGGTTTAACGTGGTCTATAATCATAAATTTCAAATCGCTTTCTTTATGATTTTTTTCAGCAAAATGCTTTGATACGGGCAGATCTCTTCTTTTGTTCCTAATGGATTGTCTATGGTTATTCAACCTAGTCTTCAGATCGCAAGTGGTTTCACCAACATATAATTTTTTGCAAGGGCACCATAGTACATATATCACCCATGACGAATCACAGGTGAGATAATGTCTTATGTCAAAGGTCTCACCCGTGTCTGGATGTGCGAACGTCGATCCCTTGACCATCTGTTTACAGTTCACACATCCCAGACACGGGAAAGAGCCCGTGCGCCTTGTTTTAAGAAACGTCTGTCTCAATTGTCCTTTGTCTGGTACTTTGGTGTGTACTACCTTATCCCTGATGTTGCCTGCTCTTCTGTATGCCATCATCGGCGAATTTTTAAAGGCAGCAACATTGGGGTGTCCACTACTCAATAAACCCCAATGTCGCCTCACTATCTTTTCAATTTCGGGACTCAACTCGTTATATGATGATACAAACGGCAATCTATCATTAGTCTGTCTTGTTTTCGGGGTCAACAACTCATCTCTGGGGATTTTTTTAGCCCTTTCCGCATGTCTTTTTACTAACTTTCTGGGGTATCCCCTATCTATAAAAGATTGTTCCATGTTTTTCATTGCTGAGCTCATATTTTCATCTTTGTCAACAATTCTCCGCACTCGGAGCATTTGACTAAACGGCAGAGAATCTACCATCCTTCTTGGATGCCCACTAGTAAAATGTAACAATGTGTTCTTATCTGTGGCCTTAATATTTAAATCCATATGTACCTGTTCATCCTCAATTTATACTTGTGTATCCAAATATTGCACCCGGTCAGTCGATGCCGTTAACGTAAACTGGATCTCCCGGTCAAGGGAGTTCAAGTATACGTGAAAGTCCATCAGCTGCTCCATGGTGCCACCCCAGATGAGGAAGATGTCATCTATGTATCTCCACCACGTCAAAACTTGATTGAAGTGGGGAGATACATAGACGAGACGTTCCTCAAATGACCGCACAAAAATATTTGCATAAGTGGGCACGGCATTAGAGCCCATCGCCGCGCCCATCTTTTGCAAGAAAAATTGTCCCTGGAACACAAAATAATTGTTCCTCAAGGACAATTCCAGCAATGTCAATATAAATTGTCGTACTGGAGCGGGGTGTTCTGAATGTGCTAACATCTCCGCTACAGCCGACAAGCCTTTACCGTGGTCGATCGAGGTGTATAACGACACTATGTCAAAGGAAGCTACAATCGCCCCCTTTGGTACCTGCATCCCTTTGATTTTGGTGATGAAGTCTCCGGTATCCCTAACAT
Organism: Bufo gargarizans; assembly: GCF_014858855.1. Taxonomy (NCBI): domain Eukaryota; kingdom Metazoa; phylum Chordata; class Amphibia; order Anura; family Bufonidae; genus Bufo; species Bufo gargarizans. The sequence continues at coordinate 25,679,869 of NC_058080.1, read as the reverse complement.
AGGATCTAGCACCCATAGCATATTCTCTCAGTAACTTATCCAAAAATACATTGATGTTAGATAGTATCGAGCCCCTACCCGAGATTATCGGCCGACTTGGAGGGTCAACCAGCCTTTTATGTATCTTTGGTAATACATATATCGTGGGTGTAACCGGGGACTTCACCACCAAAAACTCTTTACGTTGTCTATCAATAATACCACTCTGCATCGCAACAGTCAAATGTGCATCTATTTTCCTTGCAATGTCGAATCTGGGATCCCTGGCCAATGGCTCGTAGACGCCAGGTTCGCTCAATTGCCTTCGTATCTCATTAACATATCGAGTAGTGTCCATCACCACGATCCCACCACCCTTGTCCGCAGGCTTGATGGTGAGATCGGGGTTACTGGACAATCCCTCCAATGCAGACATTTCCTGTGTCGAAATGTTTGGCCTCATATACATACTGGGATGAGTTCTTTTTCTCAACATAGCTACATCTCTCTTGACCGCTTCAGAAAAACATTCCAAGGCATGTGAATTGACAAGTGGAACAAAATCACTTTTTAAATGCAAATCAAACTGTTTCAAAGTAAGTCGACCATCAACATTGCCAACTTCATTAACATTCATGGTATCAGTGGAACCGGAGTTGAACCACACCCTCAGTTTGAGATTCCTGAGGAGGCGGTTCAAGTCCAGTTCCAACTGAAACCAATCCGGCCTAGCCTGTGGGCAAAAGGACAATCCCTTATTCAGGGCTTTCAATTCATGCTCAGTCAATGTATAGGATGAGATGTTCACCACCACATTCAATTCTATTTTTTCTTGTTTATGTTCATCTGTCTGGAGTTGTTGGTCCTCGTTAATCTCTGCGCTCTGGTTTTTACAGGCTCTTCTATGTCTGAGCCCTCCCCGTCTCGTGGGGCGTCTCCCATAGCAACTCGTGGGCCTAAAAAAGTTCCAGGCTGACTAGAATTGAAGTCATCATTGGCATCTTTGTTTCTCACCCATTTATTGGTTTCTTTGTTACGTTTAGGTGTTTTTTTAGGTAAAGTACCCCGTTCCGTACGCCAGGGTTGCTCCCAGACATATACATGACCAGACGTATAGTCATTCTGATCTCTATGCCACTTTGATCTTTTGACCTCCTCCAGGTCCTTCCGCATTTTCTCCAAAAAGGATTGTTGTTTCTCTAGAAATGTATCAGCCTCATTAGTGGACACAGTTGCCTTCAGCTGTTGTTCAGTGTCCTGCAATTTACTTTTAAGCACGACCATTTCCTTCTGAGAAAACTCAATATTGAGCAACATAATGTCCATCGCATATTTATTAGAAATGGCTTCAAAGCGTGCTCTAAAATCACCATCTTGCGAAAACATATTCGGCTTTAGGCGGGATCGCATCCCCCTTGGTATGCGTTTGCTTTTATAATACTGAGCCAACGTCAATGTATGTAGCTCAGTAGATAGCAATTTTTTTGACGTGCCTTCATACTCCCTCTTAATATTGATGGCGGAGGGTACATTGAGGAAGGCAGCATCCCCCTCTACATTTCCCATAATCCTCTGTATGTCCACATCACTATAAGCAAAGACATGTATGTCACTGTCCCCATGTTGGGACATACTACCTTGAATGTTGGTAGGGTCGGGTGCAGAGCCTTCGGTCGACGATAAATTCATGGAAAGGGTCAGGCAGCACTCCCTCAAGTGCAGATGTAGCTGTGTGGGTGCCCGCGGTGGTCCCTCGATATGGGACAAATTCAGTAGAATTTGTCCCAATATAATAATACATGTCTGTCTGTTGATTATGCACTGCCAATTGATTGGACTGATCTGAACCACATTTAGCACACAGGTACATCTGGTGTCCTAGAAGGTCACAGCTCTCTAGGACTCACCGTTCCTCAGATATTCCCAAGTAAAATGCAAATATGGCACCAGCACATGACCTGCATTAGCCAATAGAAGCCTGCAGGTCTTTTACTCATATCCCAACTGCCATACACACAGTCACATGCAGAGGCGTAGCTAGAACTGACCGGGCCCCACAGAAAATTTTTGTACGGGGCCCCCCACACACACTTACACACTTCTTCTCAAACCCCCTCCTCCTGGGGGCAGAGCTAGCGCCAGACTGAGATGGACGCATAGTTCACTGCTCTGTCAGGAAGATCGTCCCTAACACCAGCTTTATTCAGCCCACACAAGCGAGGATGGTGAAAATTGGGAACCCCAAGCAAGGAGAACACCCTGTGATCCTCAAGGGTCAGCTTCCCAGCGGCGACATGGAGAAATTTCTCAAAAAAGCGGCCGCAACGATCACGCCACGGGAACCTAAAATGGCGCCGGTCCAGCAGCCCAAGGCCCTGAAGCGCGTCCCTGCACATTCTGAGGGAGACAGCGATTCAGAAGACCGCCAAACCAGCTCTGACTTACCGCTCACCAGGAAATATTTAGACCGAGCCCTCAGCAGAGTCATGGAGCCTATCCTAGCTGAACTTTCGGCCTGCAGACAAGAGGTGAGGCACATCGGGGAACAGGTGGAAACCCTAGAATCCCATCAAACCGCAACCCGGAATCATCAATCTGCAGTATCAGTCTCCCTTCGCCGCTGCACTGCACACCTTAATGAGCTGCATAATGCCCTTGAAGATCAAGAAAATACAGGGCACCGCAACAACCTAAGGTTCAGAGGGGTCCCAGAATCAGTGCCACCCGGTGAAATCACCACAACCATACTTACCATATGCGGCTCTCTGCTGGGCCCCGATTTCCCGCAAGAAGTTATCATCGAACCTGCTCATAGGGCCCCACGCCCTAAACCCAAACCAACTGAGCCACCCCGGGACATCATATGCAAGTTTCAAAACTTCCCGGTCAACACCGCCATCTTAGAGGCTGCACGCAACCATTCTCACCTCTCTTATGAGGACTCCAGATTAGAGATGTACCAGGACCTAGCTCCCTCTACTCTCAAAAAGCGTAGAGCATTAAAGCCACTGACCGATTGGCTCCGGTCCAACAAGGTTCTGTACCGCTGGTCCTATCCATTTGGACTTGCATTCTCATTTGCAGGCAAACGGATCAGCATATCGTCATACTCTGACCTCGCGCCTGTCTTTGATCATCTAAATGTCTCCCCTATGCCTCATTGAAATTTGGGAACTTTATCAAGATTAAGGTGACCTACCAGACCTCCCAAAAGTGGCTCCATTTGAAATACAAAAGTAATCTCCATCCAAGAAAAGAGGCCATCAGCTCACTCCCAGGAGCCTTTCTCAGGATCCCTAGCTAGATCAATGATTTGATCCCGCCTTCATCGGTTATATCTCCTAGTTAGTGCTATGCTCCAATAACTGTCTGAAATATCTGGACGCATAATGAACATAACCTATTGTTTTCCCTATACTGTACTTTGCAAAATGCTAGTTCCATCCTTGCCTTCTACCCTATAGCCCTCCTCAGGGTGTTATATGATCTTCTATCCGGTCATCTGACCACTTACCCCCCAAATGTTTAAATCATATCCTGATATGCATGTTCTTCTTTATTCTGAAGTTCTAATTTGTTATGTACTCGTTTTCCACCTTATCTTTTTTCCAAGGTACCTGACCTTCTTCTTAGTGCAATGTGAGACTCCCAACACTACTGTTCATATCCTAAGCCAGGCGGCGGAGTCCCATACTGCCAGTGCACTCTCCTGGAGGACACATCAATGGCCACAAATTAACTACACACTCACCACCTACTATGGCTGACCTACACATAGCTTTTTACAATGTTAAAGGCTTTCACTCCCCTTCAAAACGGAGTCAAATCTTTACCATTCTAAGGAAAGCCGGAGCCAGAGTTGTGTTCCTCCAGGAGACGCACTTTCGCTTCAACCATTACCCTAACATGCAATTTTCTCACTACTCTAACTGGTATCACTGTGGGGGTAGTACTTCAGCCTGAGGTGGTGTTAGCATAGGGTTTCAAAGGAAGATTCCCTTTATATATGTAAATCACGTCCAAGACCCCGATGGAAGATTTATCTTAGTTAAAGGCACCATAGGTCCACAAACCTATACCTTCATAAACTTATACGCCGGCAACTCCAATCAATCCCAATGGTTCTCAACTATTTTCCCAACCATTCAATCCTTCAAGGAAGGGATAGTGATTTTAGGAGGAGACTTAAATCGCCTAGACTACCTGTTTATCTCCAAAGAACACTTATATCTTTGTGGCGAGGCATCAATAGGCTCCATGCATCTCTATGACCACTCCCCTATCTTCCTCTGAGTATCAGCCCCCAATGGCAACCCCACATGCTTTAATTGGCAACTAAATGAATCTCTTTTGGGACACCAAGACACGATTGATTTGGTCTCCAAACATATCAAAGAATATTTTTCCCTGAATAAATGCCCTGATTTCTCCGCCAAGACCCTGTGGGACGCACAGAAACCTGTCATCAGGGGCCAGTTTATCAATATTAGTTCTTATCAAAAAAGGTTGAGGGAAAAGCAATATATGAGGTTCTCAATAACATCCAGAGACTCGAATCTTGCCACAAAAAAAAAAAAAACTCTGACTCCCAACTACAGGAACTGTCAAATTATAGGGCAAAACTTAAGACTCTTTTGATAACTAAGGCGGCTAAATATTATATGAATTCTCAACACTAATTTTTCGCCCATGGAGACAAGGCCACCAAATTCTTAATGCACAAGATTAAAGGGAGGAGATCCGCAAACTACGTCCATCAACTGACCTCACATGAGGGTAAACCAATCTTCTCCGTTCACCAGATAGCTGCCCAGTTTCGCTACTTTTATGATAACCTTTTTAATCTCACCCCTACTACAACTCCAGAAGCACGTGCCTCCGCTATTTCAGCCTTTTTAGAGTCATTCAATGTCCCCTCCATTTCACTCGAACAGAAAACAAAACTAGAAGCCCCCTTTACCTTAACTGAACTTAGTAAGGCTTTGCGCTAAATGCCATCAGGGAAGAGCCCAGGTCCAGATGGCCTCCCGGTCTCATATTATAAAACTTTCCATGAACTCCTCCTCCCTTACCTGCTTGATGTCTGTAATCTTCCACTTCTTGGAATCCCGCTATCTAGAGATATGACAGCAGCCCACATCACACTCATACCTAAAGAAGGGAAGGATTCCAAGCAATGCTCTAATTATAGGCCCATATCCCTCCTAAACATAGACCTCAAGCTCCTGGCCAAAATGTTAGCTAATAGATTAGCAACCCTTCTCCCTCATCTTGTTCATGGGGACCAGGTTGGCTTTATCTGCAACAGAGAGGGCAAAGATAACACTTCTAGAGTGATCAATACTTTATGTCATGCCAGGCGAATTTCTTCCCCCCTGCTCCTCCTCAGCACTGATGCTGAGAAAGCATTTAATAGGGTCAATTGGATGTACCTAAAACAGATGCTGCTGAGATTTGGCCTATCTGGTCCCTTTGTCCAAGCAACCTTTGCCATCTATGAACAGGCAACAGCCCTGGTCCTAGTCAAAGGGACTCTATACTCTCCATTTTCTATAAGTAATGGGACTCGCCAGGGCTTTCCCCTCTCCCCACTTCTATTCATCTTAGCACTGGAGCCACTCCTATCTACTATAAGGATGGATCGGGAGATTAAAGGTCTATGTCTGGGAGGCAGGGAACAAAAAATTGCAGCATTTGCAGATGATGTTCTCATGATGACGGTGAACCCGGCAGTTTCTCTGCCTTGCATCCAGACTCACCTCAATCTTTACAGCACAGTTTCAGATTTCAAAATGAATGCCAATAAATCCTTAGTCCTTTGCTCGGGTATTCCCTACTCAACTAAACGACGATTAATGCTACACCCCATCTTTGTACCGAAAGACCGACTATACCTACAAATCGACTATTAACCGAAGAAAGAGACGTTTTTAATCTCCCGATTGAACAGTGCTGCAATATCAAAGGCATATCTGGGGAGTGAGAACATCTCAAGGTTCTGATGAAAATTTCGGAAAAGCTTTGGTCGATTATAAGGTAAAGGAATATTCGAACTTGCAAGTCATTCAATAGCGGGACGCCGCTACCTACGCTTTTGCAGCGGGACGCTGCTGTGATAAAATGTGGAACACTCGTTCTTAATCTCGATTGTTAATGGCCAGTTTTATCGACATTTAGCGATCTTTCCGGATACTCATAACTAGAGTTGAGCGAACACCTGGATGTTCGGGTTCGAGAAGTTCGGCCGAACATCCCGGAAATGTTCGGGTTCGGGATCCGAACCCGATCCGAACTTCGTCCCGAACCCGAACCCCATTGAAGTCAATGGGGACCCGAACTTTTCGGCACTAAAACGGCTGTAAAACAGCCCAGGAAAGGGCTAGAGGGCTGCAAAAGGCAGCAACATGTAGGTAAATCCCCTGCAAACAAATGTGGATAGGGAAATAAATTAAAATAAAAATTAAATAAATAAAAATTAACCAAAATCAATTGGAGAGAGGTCCCATAGCAGAGAATCTGGCTTCACGTCACCCACCACTGGAACAGTCCATTCTCAGATATTTAGGCCCCGGCACCCAGGCAGAGGAGAGAGGTCCCGTAACAGACAATCTGGCTTCATGTCAGCAGAGAATCAGTCTTCATGTCATAGCAGAGAATCAGGCTTCACGTCACCCACCACTGTAAGAGTCCATTTTCATAAATTTAGGCCCAGCACCCAGGCAGAGGAGAGAGGTCCCGTAACAGAGGATCTGGCTTCATGTCAGCAGAGAATCAGTCTGCATGTCATAGCAGAGAATCAGGCTTCACGTCAGCCACCACTGCAACAGTCCATTGTCATAAATTTAGGCCCAGCACCCAGGCAGAGGAGAGAGGTCCCGTAACAGAGGATCTGGCTTCATGTCAGCAGAGAATCAGTCTGCATGTCATAGCAGAGAATCAGGCTTCACGTCAGCCACCACTGCAACAGTCCATTGTCATAAATTTAGGCCCAGCACCCAGGCAGAGGAGAGAGGTCCCGTAACAGACAATCTGGCTTCATGTCAGCAGAGAATTAGTCTGCATGTCATAGCAGAGAATGAGGCTTCACGTCAGCCACCACTGCAACAGTCCATTGTCATAAATTTAGGCCCAGCACCCAGGCAGAGGAGAGAGGTCCCGTAACAGACAATCTGGCTTCATGTCAGCAGAGAATTAGTCTGCATGTCATAGCAGAGAATGAGGCTTCACGTCAGCCACCACTGCAACAGTCCATTGGCATATATTTAGGCCTAGCACACAGGCAGAGCAGAGAGGTCCCGTAACAAACGATCTGGCTTCATGTCAGCAGAGAATCAGTCTGCATGTCATAGCAGAGAATGAGGCTTCACGTCACCCACACTGCAACAGTCCATTGGCATATATTTAGGCCTAGCACACAGGCAGAGCAGAGAGGTCCCGTAACAGACAATCTGGCTTCATGTCAGCAGAGAATCAGTCTGCATGTCATAGCAGAGAATGAGGCTTCACGTCAGCCACCACTGCAACAGTCCATTGGCATATATTTAGGCCTAGCACACAGGCAGAGCAGAGAGGTCCCGTAACAGACAATCTGGCTTCATGTCAGCAGAGAATCAGTCTGCATGTCATAGCAGAGAATGAGGCTTCACGTCACCCACCACTGCAACAGTCCATTGGCATATATTTAGGCCTAGCACACAGGCAGAGCAGAGAGGTCCCGTAACAGACAATCTGGCTTCATGTCAGCAGAGAATCAGTCTGCATGTCATAGCAGAGAATGAGGCTTCACGTCACCCACCACTGCAACAGTCCATTGGCATATATTTAGGCCTAGCACACAGGCAGAGCAGAGAGGTCCCGTAACAGACAATCTGGCTTCATGTCAGCAGAGAATCAGTCTGCATGTCATAGCAGAGAATGAGGCTTCACGTCACCCACCACTGCAACAGTCCATTGGCATATATTTAGGCCTAGCACACAGGCAGAGCAGAGAGGTCCCGTAACAGACAATCTGGCTTCATGTCAGCAGAGAATCAGTCTGCATGTCATAGCAGAGAATGAGGCTTCACGTCACCCACCACTGCAACAGTCCATTGGCATATATTTAGGCCTAGCACACAGGCAGAGCAGAGAGGTCCCGTAACAGACAATCTGGCTTCATGTCAGCAGAGAATCAGTCTGCATGTCATAGCAGAGAATGAGGCTTCACGTCACCCACCACTGCAACAGTCCATTGGCATATATTTAGGCCTAGCACACAGGCAGAGCAGAGAGGTCCCGTAACAGACGATCTGGCTTCATGTCAGCAGAGAATCAGTCTGCATGTCATAGCAGAGAATGAGGCTTCACGTCACCCACCACTGCAACAGTCCATTGGCATATATTTAGGCCTAGCACACAGGCAGAGCAGAGAGGTCCCGTAACAGACAATCTGGCTTCATGTCAGCAGAGAATCAGTCTGCATGTCATAGCAGAGAATGAGGCTTCACGTCACCCACCACTGCAACAGTCCATTGGCATATATTTAGGCCTAGCACACAGGCAGAGCAGAGAGGTCCCGTAACAGACAATCTGGCTTCATGTCAGCAGAGAATCAGTCTGCATGTCATAGCAGAGAATGAGGCTTCACGTCACCCACCACTGCAACAGTCCATTGGCATATATTTAGGCCTAGCACACAGGCAGAGCAGAGAGGTCCCGTAACAGACGATCTGGCTTCATGTCAGCAGAGAATCAGTCTGCATGTCATAGCAGAGAATGAGGCTTCACGTCACCCACCACTGCAACAGTCCATTGGCATATATTTAGGCCTAGCACACAGGCAGAGCAGAGAGGTCCCGTAACAGACGATCTGGCTTCATGTCAGCAGAGAATCAGTCTGCATGTCATAGCAGAGAATGAGGCTTCACGTCACCCACCACTGCAACAGTCCATTGGCATATATTTAGGCCTAGCACACAGGCAGAGCAGAGAGGTCCCGTAACAGACAATCTGGCTTCATGTCAGCAGAGAATCAGTCTGCATGTCATAGCAGAGAATGAGGCTTCACGTCACCCACCACTGCAACAGTCCATTGGCATATATTTAGGCCTAGCACACAGGCAGAGCAGAGAGGTCCCGTAACAGACAATCTGGCTTCATGTCAGCAGAGAATCAGTCTGCATGTCATAGCAGAGAATGAGGCTTCACGTCACCCACCACTGCAACAGTCCATTGGCATATATTTAGGCCTAGCACACAGGCAGAGCAGAGAGGTCCCGTAACAGACGATCTGGCTTCATGTCAGCAGAGAATCAGTCTGCATGTCATAGCAGAGAATGAGGCTTCACGTCACCCACCACTGCAACAGTCCATTGGCATATATTTAGGCCTAGCACACAGGCAGAGCAGAGAGGTCCCGTAACAGACGATCTGGCTTCATGTCAGCAGAGAATCAGTCTGCATGTCATAGCAGAGAATGAGGCTTCACGTCACCCACCACTGCAACAGTCCATTTTCATAAATTTAGGCCCAGCACCCAGGCAGAGGAGAGAGGTCCCGTAACAGAGGATCTGGCTTCATGTCAGCAGAGAATCAGTCTGCATGTCATAGCAGAGAATCAGGCTTCACGTCAGCCACCACTGCAACAGTCCATTGTCATAAATTTAGGCCCAGCACCCAGGCAGAGGAGAGAGGTCCCGTAACAGACAATCTGGCTTCATGTCAGCAGAGAATCAGTCTGCATGTCATAGCAGAGAATCAGGCTTCATGTCAGCCACCACTGCAACAGTCCATTGGCATATATTTAGGCCCAGCACCCAGGCAGAGGAGGGAGGTCCCGTAACAGAGAATCTGTCTTCATGTCAGCAGAGAATCAGTCTGCATGTCATAGCAGAGAATCAGGCTTCATGTCAGCCACCACTGCAACAGTCCATTGGCATATATTTAGGCCTAGCACACAGGCAGAGGAGAGGTTCATTCAACTTTGGGTAGCCTCGCAATATAATGGTAAAATGAAAATAAAAATAGGATTGAATGAGGAAGTGCCCTGGAGTCCAATAATATATGGTTATGGGGAGGTAGTTAATGTCTAATCTGGACAAGGGACGGACAGGTCCTGTGGGATCCATGCCTGGTTCATTTTTATGAACGTCAGCTTGTCCACATTGGCTGTAGACAGGCGGCTGCGTTTGTCTGTAATGACGCCCCCTGCCGTGCTGAATACACGTTCAGACAAAACGCTGGCTGCCGGGCAGGCCAGCACCTCCAAGGCATAAAAGGCTAGCTCTGGCCACGTGGACAATTTAGAGACCCAGAAGTTGAATGGGGCCGAACCATCAGTCAGTACGTGGAGGGGTGTGCACACGTACTGTTCCACCATGTTAGTGAAATGTTGCCTCCTGCTAACACGTTGCGTATCAGGTGGTGGTGCAGTTAGCTGTGGCGTGTTGACAAAAGTTTTCCACATCTCTGCCATGCTAACCCTGCCCTCAGAGGAGCTGGCCGTGACACAGCTGCCTTGGCGACCTCTTGCTCCTCCTCTGCCTTGGCCTTGGGCTTCCACTTGTTCCCCTGTGACATTTGGGAATGCTCTCAGTAGCGCGTCTACCAACGTGCGCTTGTACTCGCGCATCTTCCTATCACGCTCCAGTGCAGGAAGTAAGGTGGGCACATTGTCTTTGTAGCGTGGATCCAGCAGGGTGGCAACCCAGTAGTCCGCACAGGTTAAAATGTGGGCAACTCTGCTGTCGTTGCGCAGGCACTGCAGCATGTAGTCGCTCATGTGTGCCAGGCTGCCCAGGGGTAAGGACAAGCTGTCCTCTGTGGGAGGCGTATCGTCATCGTCCTGCCTTTCCCCCCAGCCACGCACCAGTGATGGACCCGAGCTGCGTTGGGTGCCACCCCGCTGTGACCATGCTTCATCCTCATCCTCCTCCACCTCCTCCTCATCCTCGTCCTCCTCGTCCTCCAGTAGTGGGCCCTGGCTGGCCACATTTGTACCTGGCCTCTGCTGTTGCCAAAAACCTCCCTCTGAGTCACTTCGAAGAGACTGGCCTGAAAGTGCTAAAAATGACCCCTCTTCCTCCTCCTCCTCCTCCTCCTCCTGGGCCACCTCCTCTTCCATCATCGCCCTAAGTGTTTTCTCAAGGAGACATAGAAGTGGTATTGTAACGCTGATAACGGTGTCATCGCCACTGGCCATGTTGGTGGAGTACTCGAAACAGCGCAACAGGGCACACAGGTCTCGCATGGAGGCCCAGTCATTGGTGGTGAAGTGGTGCTGTTCTGTAGTGCGACTGACCCGTGCGTGCTGCAGCTGAAACTCCACTATGGCCTGCTGCTGCTCGCACAGTCTGTCCAGCATGTGCAAGGTGGAGTTCCACCTGGTGGGCACGTCGCATATGAGGCGGTGAGCGGGAAGGCCGAAGTTACGCTGTAGCGCAGACAGGCGAGCAGCAGCAGGATGTGAACGCCGGAAGCGCGAACAGACGGCCCGCACTTTATGCAGCAGCTCTGACATGTCGGGGTAGTTGTGAATGAACTTCTGCACCACCAAATTCAGCACATGCGCCAAGCAAGGGATGTGCGTCAAATTGGCTAGTCCCAGAGCTGCAACGAGATTTCGCCCATTATCACACACCACCAGGCCGGGCTTGAGGCTCACCGGCAGCAACCACTCGTCGGTCTGTTGTTCAATACCCCGCCACAACTCCTGTGCGGTGTGGGGCCTGTCCCCCAAACATATGAGTTTCAGAATGGCCTGCTGACGTTTACCCCGGGCTGTGCTGAAGTTGGTGGTGAAGGTGTGTGGCTGACTGGATGAGCAGGTGGAAGAAGAGGAGGAGGAAGCCGAGAAGGAGGAGGTGGCAACAGGAGGCAAAGAATGTTGCCCTGCGATCCTTGGCGGCGGCAGGACGTGCGCCAAACAGCTCTCCGCCTGGGGCCCAGCTGCCACTACATTTACCCAGTGTGCAGTTAGGGAGATATAGCGTCCCTGGCCGTGCTTACTGGTCCACGTATCTGTGGTTAGGTGGACCTTGCTACAGATGGCGTTGCGCAGTGCACACTTGATTTTATCGGATACTTGGTTGTGCAGGGAAGGCACGGCTCTCTTGGAGAAGTAGTGCCGGCTGGGAACAACATACTGTGGGACAGCAAGCGACATGAGCTGTTTGAAGCTGTCTGTGTCCACCAGCCTAAATGACAGCATTTCATAGGCCAGTAGTTTAGAAATGCTGGCATTCAGGGCCAGGGATCGAGGGTGGCTAGGTGGGAATTTACGCTTTCTATCAAATGTTTGTGAGATGGAGAGCTGAACGCTGGCGTGTGACATGGTTGAGACGCTTGGTGACGGAGGTGGTGGTGGTGGTGTTGGTGGTACATCCCCTGTTTGCTGGGCGGCAGGTGCCAACGTTCCTCCAGAGGCGGAGGAAGAGGCCGAGGCGGCAGCAGCAGAATAGGCCGAGGCGGCAGCAGCAGAAGAGGTAGCAGGGGGAGCCTGAGTGACTTCCTTGGTTTTAAGGTGTTTACTCCACTGCAGTTCATGCTTTGCATGCAGGTGCCTGGTCATGCAGGTTGTGCTCAGGTTCAGAACGTTAATGCCTCGCTTCAGGCTCTGATGGCACAGCGTGCAAACCACTCGGGTCTTGTCGTCAGCACATTGTTTGAAGAAGTGCCATGCCAGGGAACTCCTTGAAGCTGCCTTTGGGGTGCTCGGTCCCAGATGGCGGCGGTCAGTAGCAGGCGGAGTCTCTTGGCGGCGGGTGTTCTGCTTTTGCCCACTGCTCCCTCTTTTGCTACGCTGTTGGCTCGGTCTCACCACTGCCTCTTCCTCCGAACTGTGAAAGTCAGTGGCACGACCTTCATTCCATGTGGGGTCTAGGACCTCATCGTCCCCTGCATCGTCTTCCACCCAGTCTTGATCCCTGACCTCCTGTTCAGTCTGCACACTGCAGAAAGACGCAGCAGTTGGCACCTGTGTTTCGTCATCATCAGAGACATGCTGAGGTGGTATTCCCATGTCCTCATCATCAGGAAACATAAGTGGTTGTGCGTCAGTGCATTCTATGTCTTTCACCGCTGGGGAAGGGCTAGGTGGATGCCCTTGGGAAACCCTGCCAGCGGAGTCTTCAAACAGCATAAGAGACTGCTGCATAACTTGAGGCTGAGACAGTTTCCCTGGTATGCATGGGGGTGATGTGACAGACTGATGGGGTTGGTTTTCAGGCGCCATCTGTGCGCTTTCTGCAGAAGACTGGGTGGGAGATAATGTGAACGTGCTGGATCCACTGTCGGCCACCCAATTGACTAATGCCTGTACCTGCTCAGGCCTTACCATCCTTAGAACGGCATTGGGCCCCACCATATATCGCTGTAAATTCTGGCGGCTACTGGGACCTGAGGTAGTTGGTACACTAGGACGTGTGGATGTGGCAGAACGGCCACGTCCTCTCCCAGCACCAGAGGGTCCACTAACACCACCACGACCATGTCCACGTCCGCGTCCCTTACTAGATGTTTTTCTCATTGTTATGGTTCACCACAACAACAAATATATTATTTGGCCCAATGTATTGTATTCAAATTCAGCGGGATATAAATTTGAGGCCTAGTATTTAGGCGCTGGGTGACCGGTATGGATTTAGTGACAGAATTAGACTTGGAAATGCACAGTAGCGGGTGTGTATGAAGTTATTCTGAATGACCCTATGTGCACCTTGAATATTATATACCCTTTTTGGGATAGATTTCAAATAGCTCTGATATAGCAGGAACCACTAAATTATGAAATTGCTAAATTGGGAATTGTACTTCAACCCAGAACAAAAAATGTGCTTTGACGGACACTAAATAACTTTCCCAGCCACAACAGTACAGCGGTGGGTAACGAGAGATTTAGCAGGATATAAATTTGAGGCCTAGTATTTAGGCGCTGGGTGACAGGTATGGGTTTAGTGACAGAATTAGACTTGGAAATACACAGTAGCGGGTGTGTGTGAAGTTATTCTGAATGACCCAATGTGCACCTTGAATATTATATACCCTTTTAGGGATAGATTTCAAATAGCTCTGATATAGCAGAAACCACTAAATTATGAAATTGTTAAATTGGGAATTGTATTTAAACCCAGAACAAAAAATGTGCTTTGACGGACACTAAATAACTTTCCCAGCCACAACAGGACAGCGTTAACGAGAGATTTAGCAGGATATAAATTTGAGGCCTAGTATTTAGGCGCTGGGTGACAGGTATGGGTTTAGTGACAGAATTAGACTTAGAAATACACAGTAGCGGGTGTGTGTGAAGTTATTCTGAATGACCCAATGTGCACCTTGAATATTATATACCCTTTTAGGGATAGATTTCAAATAGCTCTGATATAGCAGAAACCACTAAATTATGAAATTGCTAAATTGGGAATTGTATTTCAACCCAGAACAAAAAATGTGCTTTGACGGACACTAAATAACTTTCCCAGCCACAACAGGACAGCGGTAACGAGAGATTTAGCAGGATATAAATTTGAGGCCTAGTATTTAGGCGCTGGGTGACAGGTATGGGTTTAGTGACAGAATTAGACTTGGAAATACACAGTAGCGGGTGTGTGTGAAGTTATTCTGAATGACCCAATGTGCACCTTGAATATTATATACCCTTTTAGGGATAGATTTCAAATAGCTCTGATATAGCAGAAACCACTAAATTATGAAATTGTTAAATTGGGAATTGTATTTCAACCCAGAACAAAAAAATGTGCTTTGACGGACACTAAATAACTTTCCCAGCCACAACAGGACAGCGGTAACGAGAGATTTAGCAGGATATAAATTTGAGGCCTAGTATTTAGGCGCTGGGTGACAGGTATGGGTTTAGTGACAGAATTAGACTTGGAAATACACAGTAGCGGGTGTGTGTGAAGTTATTCTGAATGACCCAATGTGCACCTTGAATATTATATACCCTTTTAGGGATAGATTTCAAATAGCTCTGATATAGCAGGAACCACTAAATTATGAAATTGCTAAATTGGGAATTGTACTTCAACCCAGAACAAAAAATGTGCTTTGACGGACACTAAATAACTTTCCCAGCCACAACAGGACAGCGGTAACGAGAGATTTAGCGGGATATAAATTTGAGGCCTAGTATTTAGGCGCTGGGTGACCGGTATGGATTTAGTGACAGAATTAGACTGGGATATGGCCAAAAAATAACCACACTATTGCTGGTTAAATGCACTTGGTGACGGGCGCAGCTTGCCCCTGATTTAGTATATGGCCAAAAAATGAACAGACTATTGCTGGTTAAATGCACTTGGTGTCACAGCTTGACGCACCACACTACTGAGGGTTAAATGCACTTGGTGACGGGCGCAGCTTGCCCCTGATGTAGTATATGGCCAAAAAATGAACAGACTATTGCTGGTTAAATGCACTTGGTGTGACAGCTTCACCCTGATGTAGGCTTTAGCCAAAAAACAACCACACCATTGAGGGTTAAATGCACTTGGTGACAGGCGCAGCTTGCCCCTGATTTAGTATATGGCCAAAAAAATGAACAGACTATTGCTGGTTAAATGCACTTGGTGTGACAGCTTCACCCTGATGTAGGCTTTAGCCAAAAAACAACCACACCATTGAGGGTTAAATGCACTTGGTCGCAGCTTGGATGCACTTGGTCGCAGCACCGCACAAGACACAAAATGGCCGCCGATCACCCCAGAAAAAAGTGACTGACAAACGGTCTGGGCAGCCTAAAAACAGTGAGTGAGCATTTGAATTTCAGCAGCTCAATGATGCACAGCTGCAGATCGATCGATTAATCAAGTGAAGTCCTTTGGAGGAGTTAATCTGCCTAATCTCGCCCTACTGTCGCATCCGCAACCTCTCCCTACGCTAATCAGAGCAGAGTGACGGGCGGCGCTATGTGACTCCAGCTTAAATAGAGGCTGGGTCACATGGTGCTCTGGCCAATCACAGCCATGCCAATAGTAGGCATGGCTGTGACGGCCTCTTGGGGCAAGTAGTATGACGCTTGTTGATTGGCTGCTTTGCAGCCTTTCAAAAAGCGCCAAGTAAGCGTCACAAAAGCGCCAAGAAAGCGACGAACACCGAACCCGAACCCGGACTTTTACGAAAATGTCCGGGTTCGGGTCCGTGTCACGGACACCCCAAAATTCGGTACGAACCCGAACTATACAGTTCGAGTTCGCTCATCCCTACTCATAACCATTGGATCGATTATATGGTGTTAGATCGAAATATCGAACATTTGCTCACTTAACATATTGTATATTAGTTTATATGGTGTTAGATCGAAATATAGAATATTTGCCTTATACACATTGTTTACCCACTGTTATTTTATGTATTAGTTATTGATCTGTATAGTAATAAATATACTTACCTACAATACGTGGTCACAGTTATCTTGAGTGCCCTGTTCATCCATACTAATGGTAGACTCCCCCTTCAATTGGTCCTCTCCCACCATCACCTACTTAGGAGTCAAAATTAGCCCCAGAATATCAGACCTCTTTTCTCTTAACTTCATCCCTTTAAGATCCTAAATTTTTGACGCCATAGATAATCTTGCCCAGTCCAATCCTACATTGTCTTGGTTTGGCCGCAAAAACCTACTCGCAACCCTAATCCTCCCCCGCCTCACTTACTTGCAACAAGTTCTCCCTTTCCCCATCGCCAAACATTATTATACTTCAATGCAAAAAAAGTTTAGATCCTTCCTTTGGAGTGGGAGGAAAGCGAGACTCTCACTCTCCCTCCTCATAAAACCTAGACAAGCCGGGGGTATAGGTCTTCCAAACCCAGAACTTTATGGCAAAGCCATTCTTCTCTCCCGAGCGGTAGCATGGCTACACTCCCCCCCCCCCCCCCACACAATCTACAACAGTAGAAATCGAAATTGATATATTGAACAGACCAGCCAGAGCACTTCTGCTTGGGCATCAATATGTTCTTCCTGGTCCGCTATCCCATTACCCAATTGTAAAAGCCACCCTTGAGGCTTGAAAGTGGCTTTCCACCTCCCATTGCTCCATACCATTCCCTTCTCCACTCCTAACGATAAAAGAAGTATTAGGTACGGCCCCCTCTTCCCTAAGCACGTCGAGTTCCCAAGGATTAAAATCCTCAATAACCTCTCTAATCTTGCTGACACACCCCAATGGGGATATGATAGACTTAGAAGCCACAAACACTTTATTTAACCCTCATCCATGTGACCTCTTCTCAATCTCATACCTCAGAGCTTATATAAAGCAGCATGTTCATCTGAGCGATTTACTACGTCCCTTGGTCTGGCTCGAGTTATCTCGCAAATTTACAGCAGGTTGCACCTCACGCCTATCCTAGCCAAACCTTCCTTCGTAAAACAATGGGAATTAGACTTAAATACTACAATCCTGTTTGCTTCTCTTCACAGGCTCCTTGAATCCCCCCATAGGGCCTCCCGCTGTGTCCGAATTCAAGAGAATGGCTACAAAATTCTCACTAGGTGGTATAATACGCCAGACAAGACATCACTTTTTACCAAGTCTGCTTCGGACACTTGCTGGAGGTGCCTTCGGGAGATGCACTCTCCACATACATGGACGCAGTCATACATGCACTCTCCACGTACATGGAAGCATTCATACACACACTCTCTACATACATGGTCGCACTCTCCACATACTTGGACGCAGTCATAAACACATTCTCCACATATATAGACGTACTCTCCACATACATGGATGCACCCATACACACACCATATACATAGATGCACTCATATACACACTCGCCACATACATAGACGCACTCATACACACACACTCAACATATACATAGTTGCACTCATACATGTGCTCACCATATACATAGATGCACTCATACACGCACTCTCCACATAGATGGACGCACTCATACATGTACTCATCATATACATAGATGCACTCATATACACTGGACACACTCATACATGTGCTCAACATATACATAGACGCACTCATACACACACTCTCCACATACATGGGCACACTCATACACTCACTCTCTACATACATGGGCACACTCATATACACACTCACCACATACATGGATGCATTCATGCACACAGTCACCACATACATGGACGCACATTTCTGCTGTGCCTCTCCCCCATACTCTAATGCCTCTGCACTTGTGCCATGCAGGATAGCAGGGAAGCTGACATCTCATGATATAATTCACCCAGCTTTCCTACTGTACTGCAGGTCACATGTGCCCAGTCTGGGAAAGCTGAATATAACCGTAGTTCCCCTGCCACTCACATCACTGGTGCAGTTGTGGCAATCCAACTGATGTTCAGCATGCTGGGCAGGGAAGGTTCAGGCTGCAGGAATCGCAGGTAGGAAAGGGGGTGGGGCTATTCTAGCTCCGCCCACATCGGACAGTCCTGATGCTGGGGCCGTCCTGATGCTGGTCACTGTCCATCATCAGAACTAATGAGGGGGAGAGGCAATGTCACTGATGTCAGGTCAGTGACAGGTGCAAGTGCAGGACTCTGGACCCGGTGCAGGAGAAGTCAGCTGCTCTGACAGGGGCCAGGGGTGATGAAGTACAGGGCTGCTCCTGGGCCCTTTCTGAGCTTGGGCCCCAAAGCAGCTGCTTCCCCTGCTTCCCTGATAGCTACGCTACTGGTCACATGTCCCTTTTCAGCCAATTGAAGCTCGCAGGTCCTCCAGTCTCGACATACACAGTTTTACACCAGGTTTCCGTAACAACCTAGCCACTTTTCTTCACTGCTGTAGGTCACCTTTAAAGGGGCAGGGCACAGTGGATGACTCTGATAAGGGCGCAGAATGCTGTGGAGGTAACAGTTAAGGGGACGATCTGCTATGTAGGTCTGTGTTAAGGGGCGGGGTGCTGTAGTGGTCACTGTTAAGGGGTCGCAATTTAAGAGAACAGAGAAAATGGTCACAATTTAAGAGAACAGAGAATGTGGAGGTCACTGTAAGGCTACTTTCACACTAGCGTTCGATCGGATCTGTCTGCATTATTTTAGCATATAAAAGCTAAGTGTGAAAATAGCCTCGTACGGATCCGTCCAGACTTTCAATGTAAAGTCAATGGGGGACGGATCCGCCTGAAGATTGAGCCATATTGTGGCATCTTCAAACGGATCCGTCCCCATTGACTTACATTGTAAGTCTGGACGGATCCGCACGGATCCGCACGCCTCCGCACGGCCAGGCGGACACCCGAACGCTGCAAGCAGCGTTCAGCTGTCCGCCTGTCTGTGCGGAGGCGAGCGGAGCGGAGGCTGAACGCCGCCAGACTGATGCAGTCTGAGCAGATCCGCATCCATTCAGACTGCATCAGGGCTGGACGGCTGCGTTCGGGTCCGCTCGTGAGCCCCTTCAAACGGAGCTCACGAGCGGACCGACGAACGCTAGTGTGAAAGTAGCCTTAACGGGTTGGGTTATTGTGGAAATCACTGTTAAGGAAGCAGGTTACTGTGGAGGTCACTAATAAAGGGGTGGCTGCTGTAAATGTTACTGGTAAGGCAGCGGGGTACTGTGGAAGTCACTGTTAAAGGGGCGGGTGCTGTGGAGGTCACTTAATGCAGCGGGGTACTATGGAAGTCACTGTTAAAGGGGCCATTTTCCTTTACTGTCAGCTCACTGTTAAGGGGACGTGGTTCTATGGATGTCTCATTTTAAGGGAGCACGCTGCTGTGGAATTCTTATATTACGGGAAAGGGGTGCTGTGGAGGTCTGATATTACTCTGACTCAGACTGTTGTAATAGCGATTTATCCCTAGTGAGACCTCTATGCCTGGCCTATATGAGCAGATATAATCACTGCGGACAATCCTTATCAGATAGCTTGAACTCATCAAAACCAAGTTTATCCGTGTAAGTCTGTGAAGGTTCTCACTTATCCAGGTCATGGTATATCTGTAAATAATAAATCAAGGCAACTGGACGTACTGTAGATTTCTTGAACACGTTTCACTCGTTCTTCCAACGAGCTTTCTCAATTCTGAGTGATTGTACAAGATTTCTCTGGGAATAAATATGTAACTGAATCAACATCTGGTAATTATACCCAGCATGGGGTTGGTACAAACAAGGTGTGAAGAAGGCCATCTACGTAAAAATGGAGAAGCCAAGCTTGAATAGAGGCGGGGGTTAGACACCTATTGTCTGCCACATACAATGCTGTCTTGACACCTTTTTCTGGGAGGTCATTATCACCTACTGACTCCAATTAGGATAATGGATTCAACACCTTTAACCCCGTGCTGGGTATAATGACCTCTGACCTCTGACCCAGCTTGCTGGTCCTTGAGCAGAATGAGACCTCCAACTTTTATGTTAGGGTACTGTCGTTTCCATTTCCTACGTCCTTGCAGAGTGGAAAGATAATCCATCCAGAAGCGGTTGGCAAGGTTCTGTACTCGCTTCCATTGATCAAAGCACAGAGTTCCGTCTTCAAAGTTTTCAGGTGGAACAGGAATGGTAGCTGGGGTAAGGATAGTTGGGGATTCAGGATCTTTGTCAGGTTCTAGAAGACCGAAGACGTCAGCTGTGGTCCAGCAGGAATTCGGGACCTGTTAACCAGGAAGAATTTGCAAATACACTTGCAGACACTGGCCTAGTAGCATGATCTGCAGGATTAATTTCAGATGGGACGTAATGCCATTGTTCAAGTTTAGATGATTTCCTGATTCTTTCTACACGGTTGCTGATGTAGACATAGAAGCATTTAGTCTGGTTGTATATGTAGCCCAGAACAACCTTACTGTCTGTGTAGAATTTGGTGTCATCTATCTGAATGTCTAGCTCGCGTAATATGAAATCTGCAATTTTTACAGCTAGCACAATCCCACAAAGTTCAAGCCAAGGAATTGTGTGCTCAGGCTTAGGTGCTAACTTAGCTTTCCCAAACAGAAACCCAATATGGGTTTGATTAGAAGAATCTCTCACCTTGAGGTAGGCAACAGCCGCAATGGCCTCAGTAGATGCGTCTGAGAAGATGTGAAGCTCTTTTCTCCGGCTCGTAGCAAGGGAAGCTGAGGTGTAGCAGCGTGGTACATGGATTCCGTCTAAGGCATGTAGAGATTGCTTCCAGGACTCCCACTTTGAAAGCTTGTCAGGTGGCAGTGGAGCATCCCAATCTTTCATAGACTCTAAGAGCTGTCTAAGTAAGGCTTTACCTTGTATGGTGATAGGAGACACAAATCCCATTGGATCATATAGGCTGTTTACCACTGACAGAACATCACGCTTGGTAAATGGCTTGTCTGTAGAGCTGACTTGAAAACTGAAAGCGTCCTTTAATAAGTCCCACCGTAGGCCCAGACATCTCTGTACAGGTGGCATGTCCATTCACAGATTTAAGTCCTTAAACCCTGTGGCATGATCGCCAGGTTGAAAGGCTTTTATAACAGCAACACTATTTGAGGCAATTTTGTGTAGTCTGAGGTTAGTCTCAGAAAGAATACCTTGTGTCCTTTGGAGCAGGTCTATGGCTTCTTTGTCTGTAGGTAAAGACTTAAGTCCATCATCAACATAAAAGTCTCTCTCAACGAAATGTCGAGCATCCGTGCCATACTCCTTTTCTCCATCAATGGAAGTCCTTTGTAAACTGTATGTTGCAACAGCGGGTGAGCGACTATTTCCAAAAACATGTACTTTCATGCGGTATTCAATAATCTCATTTTCCATGTAGTTGTCACGGTGCCACAGAAACCTTAGGAAGTTTCTATGGTCTTCATGTACAATGAAGCAATGAAACATCTGTTAAATATCAGCAGTTATGGCAACTGGTTCTCTTCTAAATATCATAAGCACGCCTACAAGGTTGTTGGTTAAATTCGGGCCAGTGAGAAGAACATAGTTTAGGGATACACCTTGATGCTTGGCACTGGAGTCAAATACTATCCTGATTTGTTTTTGCTTACGTGGATTATACACCCCGAAGAAAGGCAGATACCAGCACTCATCGTGTCTTTGAAGTGGTGGCGCTGGTTTGGCGTGATGATTGTCAAGGATCCTTTTTATAAAGGCGATGAAATGGTTCTTCATTTCAGGCCGGTTCCTTAGTGTTTGTTGAAGTGAGTTGAATCTGGATAAAGCCTGTTCACAATTGGTTGGGAGTTTGGCCCTTGTAGCACAAAGAGTTAATGGTGCAACCCAACTGTTAGACTCATCCTGAAATAATTCCTTATCCATTATTTTTATGAATTCTTTCTCTTCAACTAACAAGGTTATTTTGTTGTCCTCATTTGTAGTACAAAACACTGTGGTACCTAGGTTGTCATCACAAAGGACAGGAGTAACATCAGGTACTTGGATGATGTCAAGAAGCTTCTCCTTTACTTCATAATGGTGAGGGCACTCTTTGAAGTGGGATACATGTCCATTTTCCAACACGTAAGAATTAAAGGAGTGGATCTCAGATACATACATCGCCCACTATTACCTAGCCTAGGTCAAGTCTTTGTGCATAAGGGGCGTTGTCAGGCCCATCGCACTGATCACATACTTTATGTACTCTGAGAATGTCCCTTCCTAACAGGACTAAGATTTCAGCATTCTTGTCCATTGCAGGAATCTCATCTACAAGGTGCCTTAAATGAGGAGGTTGATACGCAGCTTCTAGAGTGGGAATCTCTTCCCTTCTGTCTGCTATCTGGTCGCACTCGACTAACAATGATAGTGGTATTCCCTCTTCCTCATTGATATGAGAGACCATGAATCTATCAACCCTTCTGCCAAAGGTCTCTACAGGACCAGAACAGGTTCTGAGAGTATATGGTGTTGCGTGACCCTCTATGCCAAAGATTTCAAAGAATTTAGACTTAACCAGGGATCTGTTGCTCTGCTCATCTATTATGGCATACATCCTAGCAGCTTTCTCAGGATGATCCCTTGGGTATATCTTGACTAGGCATATCTTGGCACAGCATTTGTGGTCCTTGCCTTCTCCACAGACTTTTGCACATGCATAAGAAACATTATCTTTGGTTGGAGCATGACCTTGTTGCTCCCCGCCATTATTGAGACGGGAGTGGAGGTAGGAATCTGCTGTGGGTTGTCTGGAAGTGGAGTAGGATGCATGGCTGTAATGTGTCTGTCGCTACCGCATTCTGTGCACTAGATGATAACTTTACATTCTTTAGCAAAATTGCTATAGGAAGCACAGCACTTGTAGCATATGCCAAGTTTCTGGAGAATCTCCTTGCGCTCTTGTAAAGTCTTTGCCCTAAGCCCACGACATTTCTTAAGAGGGTGAGGGTTCTTATGAATAGGACACTGACGATTAGGGTCTTTATCTCTTTCATCCGCAACTCCCCGATCAGTAGGTGAGGTTGTGGAGGGTGAGATGTCTGTCCTTTTAACAGATATAGCTCTATTTATGTCTCTACGTTTAGCTACTGTATTATTATACCTTGATGATGGTGAGGATAAAGCAGGCAGGTTGGGTTCACTGAAGCTGAAACTGGGATCGTTTCTCATCCAGGATTAATCACTGATGAACCTGCAGAAGTATGAAAATGGAGGAAAGGATACATTATAGTCTATTTTGTATTTTGAGCCCTGTTGTGCCCATTTATCTTGTAGGCCATATGGCAGTTTAGACACTACTGAGTTGACACCATGAGCGGTGTCCAGGAAGCTTAGTCCAGGTTGATGTGGGTCAGTCTTTTCCAACTCTAGCTCCATGATGAGGTCACTTAGATCTTGGAGCTTGCGGTAGTCTTTGTTCCCTATTTTTGGGAAGTTTTGCAATCTCTTGAATAGTGGCTTCAGAGCTACCATAGGCTTGCTCAAGTCTTGCCCATGCAGCAACAAGACCTGCATCTGAGTGATCAACATGTACTGTTCTAAGTTTTTTAACATGGCCTGCAGATTCTGGTCCCAGTCACTATACAGGGAGTGCAGAATTATTAGGCAAATGAGTATTTTGACCACATCATCCTCTTTATGCATGTTGTCTTACTCCAAGCTGTATAGGCTCGAAAGCCTACTACCAATTAAGCATATTAGGTGATGTGCATCTCTGTAATGAGAAGGGGTGTGGTCTAATGACATCAACACCCTATATCAGGTGTGCATAATTATTAGGCAACTTCCTTTCCTTTGGCAAAATGGGTCAATAGAAGGACTTGACAGGCTCAGAAAAGTCAAAAATAGTGAGCTATCTTGCAGAGGGATGCAGCACTCTTAAAATTGCAAAGCTTCTGAAGCGTGATCATCGAACAATCAAGCGTTTCATTGAAAATAGTCAACAGGGTCGCAAGAAGCGTGTGGAAAAACCAAGGCGCAAAATAACTGCCCATGAACTGAGAAAAGTCAAGCGTGCAGCTGCCAAGATGCCACTTGCCACCAGTTTGGCCATATTTCAGAGCAACATCACTGGAGTGCCCAAAAGCACAAGGTGTGCAATACTCAGAGACATGGCCATGGTAAGAAAGGCTGAAAGACGACCACCACTGAACAAGACACACAAGCTGAAACGTCAAGACTGGGCCAAGAAATATCTCAAGACTGATTTTTCTAAGGTTTTATGGACTGATGAAATGAGAGTGAGTCTTGATGGGCCAGATGGATGGGCCCGTGGCTGGATTGGTAAAGGGCAGAGAGCTCCAGTCCGACTCAGACGCCAGCAAGGTGGAGGTGGAGTACTGGTTTGGGCTGGTATCATCAAAGATGAGCTTGTGAGGCCTTTTCGGGTTGAGGATGGAGTCAAGCTCAACTCCCAGTCCTACTGCCAGTTTCTGGAAGACACCTTCTTCAAGCAGTGGTACAGGAAGAAGTCTGCATCCTTCAAGAAAAACATGATTTTCATGCAGGACAATGCTCCATCACATGTGTCCAAGTACTCCACAGCGTGGCTGGCAAGAAAGGGTATAAAAGAAGAAAATCTAATGACATGGCCTCCTTGTTCACCTGATCTGAACCCCATTGAGAACCTGTGGTCCATTATCAAATGTGAGATTTACAAGAAGGGAAAACAGTACACCTCTCTGAACAGTGTCTGGGAGGCTGTGGTTGCTGCTGCACGCAATGTTGATGGTGAACAGATCGAAACACTGACAGAATCCATGGATGGCAGGCTTTTGAGTGTCCTTGCAAAGAAAGGTGGCTATATTGGTCACTGATTTGTTTTTGTTTTGTTTTTGAATGTCAGAAATGTATATTTGTGAATGTTGAGATGTTATATTGGTTTCACTGGTAAAAATAAATAATTGAAATGGGTATATATTTGTTTTTTGTTAAGCTGCCTAATAATTATGCAAAGTAATAGTCACCTGCACACACATATATTCCCCTAAAATAGCTAAAACTAAAAACAAACTAAAAACTACTTCCAAAAATATTCAGCTTTGATATTAATGAGTTTTTTGGGTTCATTGAGAACATGGTTGTTGTTCAATAATAAAATTAATCCTCAAAAATACAACTTGCCTAATAATTCTGCACTCCCTGTAGTCGCAATAGTAGCTTGGAAGGTTGGCCCTGTAGCTCTCTGGACAGTCGTTAAACTTTGAGAGGCTGATGTTAATGAGCTCACAGCATACCATATATCTGGCAAAGTCATTCATGTCTGGTCTTGCACTACATGGTGTCAAAGTAACTTTCTCTGGTGATGTAGGGGGAAGTTTACCAGGGTAAAATGATGTTGCATGAGCATTTAACTGTGGTGTAGTCTCTGAGGCTTGTGCTGGCTTTGGTTTGAGCTGTGGCTTATCACTGGAAGTCACCTTGTTGTTGACATGAGTTGACCCGGTTTGCTGCATAGATGTAATTGCGTTGTAGACTTGAAGAGGCTCAGGCATATAGAACTGAGAGGTCTCTGCGTTGGGAGTCAGAACAGTGTCGTTAGTAGGAGGTACAGGAGATGACTTTGTATCTTTGCAGATGTTATGCTTTAGAACGTATTCACTGGCACGTTCAGCAGGATCTTCCAGTTCACCTGGGATAAGGCAGTCTAAATTAGTACTTTGTCCCATTGCTTGTTCAAGGACTTTCAACCTTGCTAGGGAAGATGCTTCCTCCCCTTTCATTTGCAGAATCTTTTATTTGTGACTCTGCCTCTGCTTGGAGAGATTTGCTTTGAGCTTCCATTTTGGCTTGATGAACTGCCCTTTGAGCTTCCATCTATGCTTGCTGAGCTGCCATTTGAGCTTCCATCTCTGCTTGCTGAGCTGCCATTTGAGCTTCAATCTCTGCTTGCTTTCTGGTAAAGGAGCTTAGCGCCTTTTTTGATACAGCATCAGCGTGGGCCTCTATTAACTTGTCTCTTAATGTTAATCTTCTGGAATGAGAGGATCTGAAAGAAAGTGCAGTGCGCTTGGTTGTGGAGGATCTGTGAGATCTGGTCTCCTGCAGTTGAGTAATGTGGAGTTCTGCCTTAAACTTAGCATTTAGCACTGCAAGATCCTTTTGTTGGTTCAGTGTATCAGTCCTGGTCAGTTCAGCTGAAGAATCCTCTATATTAAAGTCCAGCAAGAAGGCTGAGTATTTTGCAGACAGCTGCTGCTAGCATACATACACAGCAAATAGGTGATTTATAGAGTCTCTTATTTCAGCTGGTTGATCATTAGAGTGTGACAAAACTGACATGCAGTGTGAGGTTCTGTCCCAGAGGTCTCACAGATTACTGGAGAACTCATCTCTAGTGGCTTGATAGTTTTCTCTGAGTTTCTGTGTTGGTTTTATTGTACGTTTGGGTCTTACACTCTGTTCGGTAATATCTGCAGAATCTGCGCCCTGTACGTCTGCTGGTTCAGAGGCATGATGTATCTGCATTGGTTCAGCCATAAAAGAGTGTTCAGAGTCTTGTCTAGACATTTTTTACGGCTTTGCGAAAAAATTGTACTGTCTATTTAAGAAGACGATCAGCAGCTTAGACAGGTGAGGTAACACAGTGCAATGTAGGGAAACAGTTTTCAACATTCACTTCAAGAGCAGTAAGCTTTTGCGACCATGTGCTTTCACAAGATGGCAGATGGCACTGAGCTTGATAGCAGATTAGGCACGCACATATACACAGCAAGCTGTAGGAATTCTATGCATCTTTTGACTATTCTGACTGTTGTAATAGCGATTTATCCCTAGTGAGACCTCTATGCCTGGCCTGTATGAGCAGATATAATCACTGTGGACAATCCTTTTCAGATAGCTTGAACTCACCAACACCGAGTTTATCCGTGTAAGTTGCTTTATTCTGTAAGCCAGATAACAGAGTACAGCAGAACAGATGGATTGTGGTATTCTGCGGTCAAAAGATGATGCTTTGTAAGCTTACATGAGAATACATGTGTACCTGTGCAAATCCCTGGAGGAGTATGAATATACAGGAAGTGAGGTACACAGAAGAAGGGGTGGAGCAATGAAATGAATGACACATATCACAGATATAACAGAAAAACAAATGCAATACCAAAAATGACCACTAGATGGGAGCTTATGACCAAACATAGAATATATGAATAATTCAACAAATTAAACTATACAGATTTAACTGTGTAGCAGCAAAGTTATTAAGGGGGCATGGTGCAGTGCAGGAGTCACTGTTATAGGGCAGTTGCCCTGTGCAGGTCAACGTTCAGGGGGCAGGCCGCCGTGCATGGCACAGTAGGGGGTCACTGTTAAAGGTGTGGGCCACTGTGGAGGTCACTATTAAGATGGTGGAATACTGTGGAGCTCAATGTTAAAGAGGCGTGCCGCTGTAAGGGGGTCACTGTTAAGGGGATGGGCAGCTGTGGAGGTCAATTTCAAGGGGACGGGGACCTGTGGAGGTCACTGTACGGGCCACTGTGGAAGTTAGTGTTAAGGGGGCAGCGTGCTGTGGAAGTGACTGTTAAGGAGTGGGAATTGTGGAAGTCATAAATAAGGTGGTGGGATACTGTGGATGTCAATGTTACGGGGCGTGGTGCTGTAGAGGTCACTGTTAAGGGGCGGGTGCTGTGAAGGTCACTATTAAGGAGGTGAATCACTGTGTAGTTCACTGTTAAGGGGGTGGGCTACTGTAGAGGCATTGTGGGGTGACTTTTAAGGTAGAGGGCCACTGTGGAGGTCACTTTTAAGTGCGGCTACTGTGTAGGTCAGTGTAAGGAGATCAGGGAACCGTGGAGGCCACATTTAAGGAGGTGGGGTTCTGTGGAGGTCACTGGGTGAGCTGCTGTTGAGGTCACTGTTAAGGAGGCGGCATACTTTGGAGGTCACTGTTAAGAGTAGTGATGAGCGGGAGGTGCCATATTCGATTTCGCGATATTTCGCGAATATTCGAATGAATATTCGTGTTATATTCTTCGAAATCGAATATTCATAATTATTCCAATTATAGCGAATAATATACAATTACATTTTTCGCGTATTGCGATTATTTATTTTGATAGTATAAGGCAACGTTCCTATGCTAATTGACTATGGCTGTGTATTTTACGAAATTTCGTAATATTGCTCTAACTTCGTCTTTTAGAATATTACGAATATTCTAAAAGACGAAGTTAGAGCAATATTACAAAATTTCGTAAAATACACATATAGATTGTAATTTAGCTAATATAGTGCTATAATCCCTTCTTTTTCTCTATTTTTTTTTGCCTCTTCTGAACTTAAGTTTTGTAAAATATGTACATTATAAAAAAATATTACTATAGCAGTATATTAGCTTAAATACAATCTATGTGCATTTTACGAAATTTCTTAATATTGCTCTAACTTCGTCTTTTAGAATATTCGTAATATTGCTCTAACTTCGTCTTTTAGAATATTACGAATATTCAAAAAGACGAAGTTAGAGCAATATTAAGAACATACATAAAAAATCGAAATTGCGATGCGATTAATATAACTCGAAATAATTGCATGGCGATTTTAACTTAGCACTGCTATATTCCATATTAGGCTAGAATATGGAATATAGCAGTGCTAAGTTGAAATTGCCATGCGATTATTTTGAGTTATATTAATTAAAGGACAGGTAAGAACAACTTTAGGGAAGTGGGAAAGAAAAAAATATAACAATAAAAAAAAAAAAAAAAAAAAATATTCGATTTCGCGAATATATAGACCGATATTCAAAATATTCGCAAAATCTCGAAATTGCGATATTCGAGAACATTTTTTGCAATTCGAATATTAGCGCTCAACACTAGTTAAGAGGGCGGGGTGCTGTGGATGTCATTGTTAAGGGGTTGGACCTCTGTAGAGCTCTCTGATAAGGAGGTGGGCTGCTGTGAAAGTCAAAGTTAAGGGGGTGGGCCTCTGTGGAGGTCAATGTTAAGGGGCAGGGTGCTGTTTGAGGGTCAGTGTTAAGGGGATGGGCCGCTGTAGAGAACACTGTTATGGGGGTAGGGGGCAGTGAAGGTCGCAGTTAATGCTGTGGGGCTCTGTGCATATCACTGCAAAAGGGGTGGACTGTTGTGGAGACCAAAGTTAAAGGGATGGGCTGCTGTGGAGGTCACTATTAAGGGGAGGTGCTGTAGAGAACAGTGTTATTGGGAACACTGTAGATATTGTCTAATCTCCCACACAAATATTACAAGAAATAGTCGAAATATACCCATGCAAAGCGAGGTCTTCCTGCTAGTATACGTTATTGCATATCTAATGACATAGACCATGTTTGTCACAATAGAAATCCATGTGTGCAGTACGTACCGATCACCGCTGTCATAGTATTCCCATCACCAGTAGCTGGATACAATTAAATGAACCTGACTGTGGTGAAGCATCTCAAAGATCTATGGGCTGTAGGAGAAAGAGATATGGAAGTGTTCTCTGTGTGGCTGCATACAGGTTACCTTCTTCTACACTGCACTGGAGCAAAGAGTTGGCACTGGTTAGTTACTCCTCGTGATCCAGTGTTCCCAGGAGCTGACACACAGTCCAGGGCGTTGATGACCTATTCTCAGGATTGGGGAAGTCCAACTTTGTGCGCCCCCGCCGATCGGCTGCTTGAAGAGGAGGTGGTTTCTCTTCAACATTACACTGCGCCTTGTTTCTCTTATCT
Organism: Bufo gargarizans; assembly: GCF_014858855.1. NCBI lineage: Eukaryota > Metazoa > Chordata > Amphibia > Anura > Bufonidae > Bufo > Bufo gargarizans. Next base: position 25,649,899 of record NC_058080.1, on the reverse strand, counting down.
TGGCGGTTCAGTTTTATTACAAGTACATTCAAGTGAATGGAACGAGGACTTGTAAATACACAGCGCCGCCTCTACAAGCGAGATGATGGGCAGTGTGATCTTGAAGAGAAATCAGCTCTCACACAAGCTCCACCTCCTCTTCAAACAGCTAATTAGTGGGGTGCCAGGAGTCAGATCTGCATAGATCAGATACTGATAATGCTGCTGCACAACCTCTTTTCGGCCAAGCGGCACTAAGCTTACTTCTTTAAAAGGATCTTGACACATTGTTGGGGAAAAAGACTGCCTCTCTTCTTAGGCTTGTTGTCATGGTAGCTGGTCAAAAATGCAGCCATTGCATCTGCAGGGTCTTCTCACCTCACTGTAGCCACCTTATTTGCAGCCATTTCCACGATGGACTCCCTCACCTCCCTTGCTCGTTGGGATATCACTGAATGAATGCAATCACAGTGACTGCTGCATGTCTGTCCAGGAATGTGCTTCAGGCCTGGTCTGCCGCCTATTCCACTGGATCTGGTCTGCATCCCTTCTTGTGTGGAACCTAATCTTCTTCTAGTATTATTGAAGATAATATATCCAAAATAATATAAATTTATTATATATTAAAATATGTAGAAAAAAAGGGCAAGATGGAAAACAGTATACAGAGAAGTGAGGGGCAAAGTATACACAGCTGAACTCTCATGTATCTCCACAAGGCTAGTCAGCACTTAGTGGATACCAGGTCAAATACTGTGACTCACGGGCACCCAACTCTGTATCACTGATGATAAATACCACCCCAATAGGGGACTAAGTAACGTGATACACAATAGAATGTCCCTGGATGTCTGTGAGATACACAACAATGTCCTAAACAGTCATGGACAACATATAACTCTCGGGCTTAGTACAATATATCTACAGCCTAGTCCGTGACACATTACATATATATAAACAGCCTAAAGCAGGGGTGCACAACCTATTTTGTTCTGAGGGCCGCAATGTCGCATTGTTCTGTCTCCTGGGGCCACAAAAAGAAAATTGAGCTGCTTAACTACCTCAGCTCCACTAGCTTAAACACCCTTAATGACCAGACCACTTTTTACCATTCTGCACTGCACTACTTTCACTGTTTATTGCTCGGTCATACAACTTACCACCCAAATTAATTTTACCTCCTTTTCTTTTCACTAATAGAGCTTTCATTTGGTGGTATTTCATTGCTGCTGCCATTTTTACTTTTTTTGTTATTAATCGAAATTTACCGAAATTTTCGCAAAATTTTTCAGTTGTAAAATTTTTCAAAATAAACAACATCTATATATAAATTTTTCTCAAAATGTATTGTTCTACATGTCTTTGATAAAAAAAATATATATATTTGGGTAAAGAAAAAATGGTTTGGGTAAAAGTTATAGCGTTTACAAACTATGGTACAAAAATGTGAATTTCCGCTTTTTGAAGCAGCTCTGACTTTCTGAGCACTTCAAATAGGAGAAGAGAAAAAAGAGGTTGAGTGGTTCCACCACGGTTAAGAGCCCTGGAGAAAAGGCGCCAGAGGAATGGAGAAGATGCTGGTGTAGATAAGGAAAATAATGAAATAAAATAAAATAGCACCACCGTCTACGTGCCTTTCGGTAACTATTAGGGGAAGGCAGCACAAGTGTTAGAGGGAAGTGAAAAAGAATTTCCAATCCCAACAAACAAATACCAGTATTAGATGAGTCTAGTGGTTCCAAACCAACTGAATGGATCCAACCGGATGTGACTCAAAAAAAGAAAAGAAAACACTATAAAAGGCGCCACTCCCAAGAGTATGGAGGAGATAAGTATGGTAAGTAATCAATCACCCCTTATACCAGATGATGGTGACGATACAGAATAATCTCCTAGCAGGAGGTTGGTGATTCTGAAGATTAGAGTACTCACTTCACAGGGGGGGTAGTCACAGGATAAAGCTCAAGACACCCGTGACCAACTGCCCCCCTAGCCAGGATCGCATATCAGATGGTATAAATTGATGGCCGCCAAACGATAAGGCTTCTGATCAAATACAGTTTATTTTAGTAGAAAATACAAATATCCAAACGCGTTTCGGAGGTCTCACAACCCTCCTTCTTCAGGGGTCTTTTGACAGAGGTCTCCAGTACTTCAGAGAGGGACTATCTCCTCCTAATGCGTGAGAAGTAGTTTGAAATCAAAATGTGTAAAAAATGACCTGTAAAATCCTAAAGGTGCTCTTTGGAATGTGGGCCCCTTTGCCCACCTAGGCTGCAAAAAAGTGTCACACATGTGGTATCGCTGTACTCAGAAGAAGTAGGGCAATGTGTTTTGGGGTGTCTTTTTACATATACCCATGCTCGGCAAAAGACAACTTTTTTTTTAAATTTAATTTTTTTTTTTTTCATAAAAGACATACATGTGAAAAAACACGTAACATTACAGGTACAAAATCCCATGCACAAAGTACTTTTAAGAATACACGGTAAGGTAAAGACGTTGTCATTGATACACTACATAAGTAGTATTATAAAACCAGATATGGAGATGACAGTTCAATGCATCAAAGACAAGAAGTTAGGCAAGGGGGGCATCTCTACGACTTGGTGTGTCATAAGTTTGGTTGAAAGACATTGGCAAAAGACAACTTTTCCCATTTTTTTTATACAAAGTTGGCATTTGGCCAAGATATTTATCTCACCCAGCATGGGTATATGTAAAATGACACCCCAAAACACATTGCCACTTCTCCTGAGTACGGCGATACTACATGTGTGACACTTTTTTGCAGCCTAGATGCGCAAAGGGGCCCAAATTCCATTTTGGAGGGCATTTTTAGACATTTGGATCCCAGACTTCTTCTCACGCTTTAGGGCCCCTAAAAAGCCAGGGCAGTATAAATACCCCACATGTGACTCCATTTTGGAAAGAAGACACCCCAAGGTATTCAATGAGGGGCATGGCAAGTTCATAGAAGATTTTTTTTTTTTTTTGGGCACAAGTTAGCGGAAATTGATTTTTTATTTTTTTTTCTCACAAAGTCTCACTTTCTGCTAACTTGGGACAAAATGTTCAATCTTTCCTGGACTCAATATGCCCCTCAGCGAATACCTTGGGGTGTCTTCTTTCCAAAATGGGGTCATATGTGGGGTATTTATACTGCCCTGGCATTTTAGGGGCCCTAAAGCATGAGAAGAAGCCTGGAATATAAATGTCTAAAACATTTTACGCATTTGGATTCCGTGAGGGGTATGGTGAGTTCATGTGAGATTTTATTTTTTGACACAAGTTAGTGGAATATGAGACTTTGTAAGAAAAAAATAAAAAAAAAAAAATCTATTTCCGCTAACTTGTGCCAAGAAAAGTCTAAATGGAGCCTTATAGGGGGGTGATCAGGGAATCTATATGGGGTGATCACCACCCTGTCATTGATCACCCCCCTGTAAGGCTCCATTCAGACGTCCGTATGTGTTTTGTGGATCTGCGGTGTCCGTGTTTTGCAGATTTTTGCGTCCATGGATCGGATCTGCAAAACACATACGGACGTCTGAATGGAGCCTTACAGGGGGGTGATCAATGACAGGGGGGTGATCAATGACAGGGGGGTGATCAATGACAGGGGGGTGATCAAGGAGTTTATATGGGGTGATCAGGGGTTAATAAGGGGTTAATAAGTGACACGGGGGGTGTAGTGTAGTGTGGTGATTGGTGCTACTTATTACAGAGCTGCCTGTGTCCTCTGGTGGTCGATCCAAGCAAAAGGGACCACCAGAGGACCAGGTAGCAGGTATATTAGACGCTGTTATCAAAACGTCTAATATACCTGTTAGGGGTTAAAAAAAAATCGCATCTACAGCCTGCCAGCGAACGATCGCCGCTGGCAGACTGTAGATCCACTCTCTTACCTGCCGATCCTGTGAACGCGAGTGCCTGTGTGCGCACGTTCACAGGAAATCTTGCGTCTCGCCAGATGACGCATAGATGCGTGACTCTGCCTGAGACAGTCGCCTCCGGACCGCGATCCTGCATTAGGCGGTCCGGAGGCGGTTAAATGGTAAAAGTTTACTGCATAAAAACTATAACTTTTTTTGCATCATTAATATTTAGTATACATTGATGCATTCGTATAGCAATACCACACAGGAGCAGATGGAGCAGTTGATTATGAACGGTTCCTTCCCAATAACTGCCTGCTCATCAGCTGAGGTGAAAAGCTACATTTACATTGCTACTACCATCTCTCATCCTCATACAGGTTCATTGTTTCTGGACAGCAGAGCTTGGTTCACAGATTTAATGTGCTGCATGACAGATCAATTCACCCAATCGGCAGCACACTTCCATAGGCCGATTATCAGGAACAAGCATTCACAGTAACATTCGTACCTGATAACCTACAATCAGCTGTGTAAACCCGCCATTGGATTTCCAATTAATTCATACTACAATTTTCATGCACCACTGCATGTTTTGAATGGCACAGAGGCCTACTAAAAAGCCATGAAAAATATGAGAAAATTCCTCCTAACAGGATTGGGAGTACAAATATATGCTGTGCTATGCAGTTTATTTCTGTATCCTGCTCACAATATACAGGACAAGGCTTACATAGCAGTAACAGTTAAATAAGATATACTGCACAGTACAGTACTACATACATGTTCATTAGAGATTAGTCAAATAAACTTTAGGACTGCAAATATAAAAGCAACTGGGTGTTGATTTCAGCAAATGTTTAGTTTGCGAAAGAGGAGTTAGTGTGATTTCTGGGGTTGCATATTTTTCGCAAGTTTTTGGATGTTAGGTCTCGGCTCAGTTGTGGATAGTTGCAGAATTGACTGAATATTCTCATTAGTAAGTCTGCTCCGAAATTTTGATTTGCTAATGTTCATAATAGAAAATGCCTGCTCGCAAGAGTATGTTGACCCAAACAGGCAGCCATAAAAAGCTGCTCTTTCACACAATTTTGGATATTCATCTCCTGGCACACATTTATAGAAGTTAAGTAAATCCCCTTCCTTAAACTTGTTTTAAGAGTAGCAGCGGAGAGATCGCTGGACATGGAGAGTAGCAGCGGAGAGATCGCTGGACCTGGAGAGTAGCAGCGGAGAGATCGCTGGACCTGGAGAGTAGCAGCGGAGAGATCACTGGACCTGGAGAGTAGCAGCGGAGAGATCGCTGGACCTGGAGAGTAGCAGCAGAGAGATCGCTGGACCTGGAGAGTAGCAGCGGAGAGATCGCTGGACCTGGAGAGTAGCAGCGGAGAGATTGCTGGACCTGGAGAGTAGCAGCGGAGAGATCGCTGGACCTGGAGAGTAGCAGCGGAGAGATCGCTGGACCTGGAGAGTAGCAGCGGAGAGATTGCTGGACCTGGAGAGTAGCAGCAGAGAGATCACTGGACCTGGAGAGTAGCAGCGGAGAGATCGCTGGACCTGGAGAGTAGCAGCGGAGAGATCTCTGGACCTGGAGAGTAGCAGCGGAGAGATCGCTGGACCTGGAGAGTAGCAGCGGAGAGATCGCTGGACCTGGAGAGTAGCAGCGGAGAGATCGCTGGACCTGGAGGGTAGCAGCGGAGAGATCGCTGGACCTGGAGGGTAGCAGCGGAGAGATCGCTGGACCTGGAGAGTAGCAGCGGAGAGATCGCTGGACCTGGAGAGTAGCAGCGGAGAGATCGCTGGACCTGGAGAGTAGCAGCGGAGAGATCGCTGGACCTGGAGAGTAGCAGCGGAGAAATTGCTGGACCTGGAGAGTAGCAGCGGAGAGATCTCTGGACCTGGAGAGTAGCAGCGGAGAGATCGCTGGACCTGGAGAGTAGCAGCGGAGAGATCGCTGGACCTGGAGAGTAGCAGCGGAGAGATCGCTGGACCTGGAGGGTAGCAGCGGAGAGATCGCTGGACCTGGAGGGTAGCAGCGGAGAGATCGCTGGACCTGGAGAGTAGCAGCGGAGAGATCGCTGGACCTGGAGAGTAGCAGCGGAGAGATCGCTGGACCTGGAGAGTAGCAGCGGAGAGATCGCTGGACCTGGAGAGTAGCAGCGGAGAAATTGCTGGACCTGGAGAGTAGCAGCGGAGAGATCGCTGGACCTGGAGAGTAGCAGCGGAGAGATCGCTGGACCTGGAGAGTAGCAGCTGACAGATTGCTGGACCTGGAGAGTAGCAGTGGAGAGATCGCTGGACCTGGAGAGTAGCAGCGGAGAGATCGCTGGACCTGGAGAGTAGCAGCGGAGAGATCGATAGACCTGGAGAGTAGCAGCTGACAGATTGCTGGACCTGGAGAGTAGCAGCGGAGGGATCGCTGGACCTGGAGAGTAGCAGCGGAGAGATTGCTAGACCTGGAGAGTAGCAGCGGAGAGATCGCTGGACCTGGAGAGTAGCAGCGGAGAGATCGCTGGACCTGGAGAGTAGCAGCGGAGAGATCGCTGGACCTGGAGAGTAGCAGCGGAGAGATCGCTGGACCTGGAGAGTAGCAGCGGAGAGATCGCTGGACCTGGAGAGTAGCAGCGGAGAGATCGCTGGACCTGGAGAGTAGCAGCGGAGATATCGCTGGACCTGGAGAGTAGCAGCGGAGAGATCGCTGGACCTGGAGAGTAGCAGCAGAGAGATCGCTGGACCTGGAGAGTAGCAGCGGAGAGATCGCTGGACCTGGAGAGTAGCAGCAGAGAGATCGCTGGACCTGGAGAGTAGCAGCTGACAGATTGCTGGACCTGGAGAGTAGCAGCGGAGAGATCGCTGGACCTGGAGAGTAGCAGCGGAGAGATCGCTGGACCTGGAGAGTAGCAGCGGAGAGATCGCTGGACCTGGAGAGTAGCAGCGGAGAGATCGCTGGACCTGGAGAGTAGCAGCGGAGAGATCGCTGGACCTGGAGAGTAGCAGCGGAGAGATCTCTGGACCTGGAGAGTAGCAGCGGAGAGATCGCTGGACCTGGAGAGTAGCAGCGGAGAGAACGCTGGACCTGGAGAGTAGCAGCGGAGAGATCGCTGGACCTGGAGGGTAGCAGCGGAGAGATCGCTGGACCTGGAGGGTAGCAGCGGAGAGATCGCTGGACCTGGAGAGTAGCAGCGGAGAGATCGCTGGACCTGGAGAGTAGCAGCGGAGAGATCGCTGGACCTGGAGAGTAGCAGCGGAGAGATCGCTGGACCTGGAGAGTAGCAGCGGAGAAATTGCTGGACCTGGAGAGTAGCAGCGGAGAGATCGCTGGACCTGGAGAGTAGCAGCGGAGAGATCGCTGGACCTGGAGAGTAGCAGCTGACAGATTGCTGGACCTGGAGAGTAGCAGTGGAGAGATCGCTGGACCTGGAGAGTAGCAGCGGAGAGATCGCTGGACCTGGAGAGTAGCAGCGGAGAGATCGATAGACCTGGAGAGTAGCAGCTGACAGATTGCTGGACCTGGAGAGTAGCAGCGGAGGGATCGCTGGACCTGGAGAGTAGCAGCAGAGAGATCGCTAGACCTGGAGAGTAGCAGCGGAGAGATCGCTGGACCTGGAGAGTAGCAGCGGAGAGATCGCTGGACCTGGAGAGTAGCAGCGGAGAGATCGCTGGACCTGGAGAGTAGCAGCGGAGAGATCGCTGGACCTGGAGAGTAGCAGCGGAGAGATCGCTGGACCTGGAGAGTAGCAGCGGAGAGATTGCTGGACCTGGAGAGTAGCAGCGGAGATATCGCTGGACCTGGAGAGTAGCAGCGGAGAGATCGCTGGACCTGGAGAGTAGCAGCAGAGAGATCGCTGGACCTGGAGAGTAGCAGCGGAGAGATCGCTGGACCTGGAGAGTAGCAGCAGAGAGATCGCTGGACCTGGAGAGTAGCAGCTGACAGATTGCTGGACCTGGAGAGTAGCAGCGGAGAGATCGCTGGACCTGGAGAGTAGCAGCGGAGAGATCGCTGGACCTGGAGAGTAGCAGCAGAGAGATCGCTAGACCTGGAGAGTAGCAGCGGAGAGATCGCTGGACCTGGAGAGTAGCAGCGGAGAGATCGCTGGACCTGGAGAGTAGCAGCGGAGATATCGCTGGACCTGGAGAGTAGCAGCGGAGAGATCGCTGGACCTGGAGAGTAGCAGGGGAGAGATCGCTGGACCTAGAGAGTAGCAGCGGAGAGATCGCTGGACCTGGAGAGTAGCAGCAGACAGATCGCTGGACCTGGAGAGTAGCAGTGGAGAGATCGCTGGACCTGGAGGGTAGCAGCGGAGAGATCGCTGGACCTGGAGAGTAGCAGCGGAGAGATCACTGGACCTGGAGAGTAGCAGCTGACAGATTGCTGGACCTGGAGAGTAGCAGCGGAGAGATCGCTGGACCTGGAGAGTAGCAGCGGAGATATCGCTGGACCTGGAGAGTAGCAGCGGAGAGATCGCTGGACCTGGAGAGTAGCAGCGGAGAGATCGCTGGACCTGGAGAGTAGCAGCGGAGAGATCGCTGGACCTAGAGAGTAGCACCGGAGGAGGAGAGGTAAGTGAATGTATTTATTTTATTTCTGATGGGCCTCTGATATGGGGGTTCTGATCGGAGGTCTGAGCTGAGGTCTGACATGGGGGGTCTTTGATATACGGGTCTGATCTGCAGTCTAATTAAAAATAATATTTTTTTTTTCCCCTCTTCTAAAACCTGTGAAATCTTATAGTGGCAGTACTTGGTATTGCAGCTCAGCCTTTATTGATTTGAATGGGGCTGAGATGCTACTAATCCATGCGACTGATGTACAGTGATGTCACATTACCTAGGAAGAGGCTGTGGTGCTTAAAAGGGGTATTCCCATTACATACAATGCCATTATCTGATAGGTGTGGGTCCCACCATTGGGACCCGCACCTACAACGAGAACGGAGCAGGGAAAGCTATGGCTAGAGGACCCTAGATTTCCCGGGTCCATCCACCACCAAGTGCTGCTCTCCGCTGCTCCCATAGAAGTGAATGGGAGCGTACCGCGCACCCGCGGCCCCTGTTCCCATTCATTTCTATGGGGCAGACGGAAATAGCTGAGCCAGTGCTCGGCTATTTTTGGTGGCCCCATAGAAATGAATAGAGGGCGGCTGCACATGCGCAGTGCTCCCTCCGTTCATTTACCCGCTCCGGTCTCATTGTAGATGCAGGTTTTAGAGGTGGGACCCTCACCTATCAGACAATGGGGCATATCCTAGCCCACTGAGATGGCAAAACCCCTTTAAATGCCTTTTCTAACAGCTGATAGGTGGGGGTCTGTGGTGTCGCACCCCTACAGATCTGATACTGATGACCCATCCTGAGAATAATTCATTTATAGCCCCTTTAAGTACCAGCCCATTTTCATTTTTGAATTTTTTCTCGCCACTTTACAATAGCCATAACTTAAATTTCCATTCATATGTACAGTGTAAATATATTTCCATGACTTGTCTATTGGACAATAATTTGAATTTGGACTGAATTATGGAAGAAGTCAAGTGTCTCTGCTGGTCAGAGGTGCCAGACAGCTGGGGGGTCCATTCAAAATGTTTTAATTACGCAAGTGCTAAGAGAGACTGTTATTAGTACAGAATTTTTTTTCACTAATGATCCAGTGATCTATCAAAAAACCTTACGTTGTTAAAAAACCCTACCCCACGTGACTTCCGGGTGTGTGCGCCTCCGCGCAAGCGCAGTACCAGGGCATGGATAAGCTAAAATTACAGTGAGCGTTGACTCATGGACGCGCACATGGACACTGTGCGTGCGCTCTCAGGGGTAAGGAGATCTGACGGTCTTTTGTCTTGTTAATTCTTCTTACCCTGACACTGCGCACGCGCGGATTGTAAAATCTCCTTACCCTCACTGCACATAGAGACCGACCTGATCCTGATCGAAGCCAGCCAGCAATGAATCTGAAGCTCGCCATGTAGTGAGAGTAAGAAGATTTTACAATCCGCGTGTGCAGTGTGAGGGTAAGGAGATAAAAATACTGTCAGATCTCCTTGCCCCTGAGAGCGCACGCACAGTGTCCATGTGCGCGTCCATGAGTCAATGCTCACTGTAATTTTAGCTTACCCATGCCCTGGTACTGCACTTGCGCGGAGGCGCACACCTCTGGAAGTCACGTGGGGTAAGGTTTTTTAATGACTTGGGGTATTCCCATCATGGACAAAGGGGGCATATCACTAGCAGCATATGCCCCCATTGTCTTATACGTGCTGGTCCCACCGCTGGAACCCACACCTATATAGAGAATGGAGCCCCAAAAGTGAAGGAGGGCACACTGCGCATGTGCAGCCTCCCTCCATTCATTTCTATGGGCCGCCGAAAATTGACGAGCGCTGGCTCAGCTATTTTCGTTGGCCTCATAGAAATTAATGAGAGCATGGGCCGCGCATGCGCAGTGCTCCCTCCTTCACTTTTGGGGCTCCATTCTCTATATAGGTGCAGGTTCCAGCGGTGGACCCGCACCATTATGACAATGGGGGCATATGCTGCTAGCGATATGCCCCCATTGTCCATGATGGGAATACCCCTTTAAGTTTTTTTTTATAGACTCCCTGGTTGTATGTAAAGATTGTGGCTGGGGCGGTGTCTTACTGTGTGGACGGGCTGGCAGTGGCACAGGTCCGGACTGGCTGTGGTATTAATGTTTTGGGTGGCACTGGTGAGGCGTGAGGCAGCACAACCACTCAATAACTTCTTCCAGCCTGGATGCGCGCCTGCTGCTTGCCAGCAACACACTGGGCCAATCAGCAGCAGGATATTTGCACACTGCTAATGCGGATTGGCCCAGTATGTGATGAGGTGCAGGCGCACGAGGGAGCGCCCAGTCAGTGAGATGTCGGGGGGAGGCGGGGACCTGTGTGTTGGCTCTGGGAGGCGGTGAGTAGTAAGCGCAGCTGCAGGGGGCGGGGCATTCTGAGCGCTCCGGGCTGGGGCCGAATCTAGTGAGGGCAGTTGCAGGGGGCGGGGCCTTCAGAGCCGGCTTTATTTTTCACAGAGACGCGATGATCGCAGAGGGAGACGATCAGCTGTGTCTCTGTGCAGGAGTACGGGGGCTGCAAAAACTGGCTGTGCGGGCCGCGGGTTGTGCACCCCTGGCCTAAAGGATAGCGTAGGCCTAATATGGATATTGTATATAGTAAACCATGTACTGGTGTCTAGCTACACCTAACGCAGGACGTACCTGAAGACATGATGATAGCCCAGAAGGATAAGTGACCCTAAGTGCAAGACCTCGACGCGTGTTTCCCCTCTACGGCTTCGTCAGTACATGGTTTACTATATGCCATATCCATATTAGGCCTACGCCATCCTTTAGGCTGTTTATATATATGTAATGTGTCACGGACTAGGCTGTAGATATATTGTACTAAGCCTGACAGTCATATGTTGTCCATGACTGTTTAGGACGTTGTTGTGCATCTCACGGACATCCAGGGACATTCTATTGTGTATCACGTTACTTAGTCCCCTATTGGGGTGGTATTTATCACCAGTGATACAGATTTGGGTGCCCGTGAGTCACAGTATTTGACCTGGTATCCACTAAGTGCTGAGAGATGAGAGAATCAAAGTTGACAAAGTGGAATTCTATTGTTCCCCAAAGTCGAATTTCCCCACGATTCATGGTAACAAATCATATTTTTTTCTAAAATTGCTGCTGCACATGTTAGAGAGAGGAAGTAAACATCCTCGGGAACGAGTGAGCACCCATAATGCCATGCAGCCAGCCAATCAGCAGAAAGCCAGCCCCTGTGATGTCACAGCCCTATAAATAGACTCAGCCTGCCCGGTCTCCGACATTTTCCAGTGAACTTAGTGCAGGGAGAGACGTTACAGGCACTAAGGACAGTAATTAGGGAAGACTTTATTCAGCAGATATTACTAATGAGCAGTAATGTTTTGTCCCAGGCCACGAATGTCCTGCATGCCAGACAGATATGGCCGTCCTCAGGATGGCAATACAATTGAATCTAATTCCCTGCAAGAGCTGTAGGACCTGTGATGACATCACAGTCCATGTGATCAGTTCTAAATGCAGTAGCTGAAAAGGACCTGTGATGATGTCACCATCATGTGACCAGTGCAGGAGAGGACGGATCAGCAGTGAAGAGAAGTCCTGGGAAGAAGCTGTGGGAATGTCTGCTACCTGAGGAGAGGTAAGTGAAGGGAGAGGCAGAGCAATGCTGGGAGTTATGGTTATTTAACTGGTACTGTATTATAGGGCTGAAGGGAGGGAAGTTATTTACATGGGACAGTGGGGTGGAGTGATGTTCTTTACAAGGGACTGAATGTTGAGGGGGTGATGTTATTTACATGGGAATGCATTTTGGAGGTGGCTGGGCAGGGTGATGTTATTTACATGGGACTGTATGTTGGAGGTGGCTGGGAAGGGGGTGATGTTATTTACATGAGAATGCATGTTGGAGGTGGCTGGGAAGGGAGTGATGTTATTTACATGGGACTGTTTGTTGAAGGTGTCTGGGGGACGGAGCGTTGTTATTTACACAGGACTGAAAATTGAGAGGGTGATGTTATTTACATGGGACTATATGTTGAAGGCAGCAGGGGAGGGGGTGATGTTATTTACATGGGACTGTATGTTGAGGGCGGCTAAGGGGGTGATGTTCTTTACATGGGACTGTATGTTGAAGGCGGCTGGGGAGGAGGTGATGTTATTTATGTGGGACTATATATTAGAGGGTGCATGAGAGATGGTGTGATGTTATTTACATGGGACTGTATTTTCGAGGGGGGTGTAGATAGAGAGGGATGTTATTTACATGGGACTGTATATTGGAGGGGGCTAGAGAGGTGGTGTGATGGTATTTACCTGGGACTCTACGGAAGAGGGGAAAAAAATATTGTTATTTAGATGGGACTGTATGGCGGAGGGGCTGAGGAATTATAATTTCCGAGGACACTAAATGGAGGCATATAACTACAGGGGGCACTGCAGGGGAGAGCATTATAAATACTGGGGACACTTCAGGGTGAGAATTATAACAGTAGGGGGTGATATAGATACTGGGGGAACTGTAGGGGCATTATAACAGTAGGGGGGGATCTAAATACTGGGGCACTTCAGGATGAGCATTATAACAGTATGGGTCATTATAATTACTGGGAGCACTATAGGCAAATTATAAATACTGGGGGCACTTCAGGGAGAGAATTATAACAATAGGGGGTGATATAAATACTGGTGACACGTCAGGGCGAGCATTATAAATACTAGGGGCACTTCAGGGGGAGAATTTTAACAGTAGAGGGTGATATAAATATTGGGGGCACTGTGGGGGCATTATAACAGTAGAGGGCAGTATAAATAATGGGGGCACTGTAGGGGCATATTAAATCCAGGGGCCATTAGGTGTTCTTATTACTACTGGGGGCTGTATAGGTATGACTTATAGATCCACCTTATTTCTACTAAGAGCACTATGGTGGCGCTTATTACCAAGGAGGGGTCTGTAGATAGCTTTATTGCCAGTGAGGGAACAATAGGGGGGCATTCTCTCTACTGGGGGCTCTGTGAGGGCATTATTAATACTGGAGGGCTCTTCTACTAATGGGGGAACTCTTAGGGAGCATTATCACTGTTGTGGGGACTGTAGGGTGCAGTATTACTGTACTAATGAGGACATTCTAGACAGGAATTACTATTAGTGGGACTTTGAGGAGCAATATTACTATAGTGGCATTCATTTTTCTTCATGATAGTATTTGGGGGTATTGTAAACTGTTGTAATTCCTACACCCGTCACCTGATTTGGATGGAAATACCCTCAAATTACAGCTGACAGTCTGCAGGTAAAGCACATCTTGTTTATTTCATTTCAAATCCATTGTGGTGGTGTATAGAGCCAAAAATGTTAGAATTGTGTCAATGTCCCAATATTTGTAGACCTGACTGTATGTCCTTTATGGCCCACTGGGTACACGTGGTTCCTGCCCAGCCACACCAGTCACTTGGCCAGGTGATGGCACTGCCGCCTTCACATTCTCAAGCTGTGAAACCTGTGCCAACGGCCTCTGCCGCCTCCTCATTCTCCACCTTGTCCTCAGCCTCCACTGTAGGCACAAGTCAGAGTGCTACGTCCTTCAAGAAATCAAGTCCTATCTGTCTGATTGTCAACTTAAACATGGTCACCGACAACAGGTAGAACATTGTGTTGGTGCAGCGTCAAAGAGGGCTGACCCATGCACCCTGCATGGTGCACGTCTTTAATCTGGATGTAAAGAAGCGTGATTTTCATGCAGCTGCAATGCGAACACCTTGCACCCGCACTGAATCCAGACCCATTTATTTCAGTGGGTCTGGGTACATGAGCGTTGTTTCTCACACATCACTTGTGCGTTGCGTGAAAATAGCTGCATGTTCTATATTCTGTGTTTTTTCACGTAACTCTGGCCCCATAAAAGTGAATGGGGCTGCATGAAAAACGCATCACATCCACAACCAAGTGTGTATGTGATATGTTTTTCACTGATGGTTGCTAAGAAATGTTGTTTGTAAACTTTCCGTTTTTTTATCACACGTGTGAAAAATGCGCATTTCACCAGTGCGAAAAAAACTGAACCACTGAACGCAATCGCAGACAAAACTGATTGCAATTGCTTGCGAAATTGTGCGAGTTTTCCTAAATGCATCTGGACCTAATCCAGCTTGTTCGTGTGAAAGGGGCCCTACACTGCAAAGCATATCTTCCTTGAGCTGCAAAGGCAGAATAGCGACATTACTGCAGCGTCCCACTACCCTCGTGGGTACTGCAAACTTGTTCTATTGTACTTTATATGCCTTTTATAGCCTGTTGTTAAGCTGCGATGTGTCCTTATTAGAGTTGAGCGAACACCTGGATGTTCGGGTTCGAGAAGTTCGGCCGAACATCCCGGAAATGTTCGGGTTCGGGATCCGAACCCGATCCGAACTTCGTCCCGAACCCGAACCCCATTGAAGTCAATGGGGACCCGAACTTTTCGGCACTAAAACGGCTGTAAAACAGCCCAGGAAAGGGCTAGAGGGCTGCAAAAGGCAGCAACATGTAGGTAAATCCCCTGCAAACAAATGTGGATAGGGAAATTAATTAAAATAAAAATTAAATAAATAAAAATTAACCAAAATCAATTGGAGAGAGGTTCCATAGCAGAGAATCTGGCTTCCCGTCACCCACCACTGGAACAGTCCATTCTCAGATATTTAGGCCCCGGCACCCAGGCAGAGGAGAGAGGTCCCGTAACAGACAATCTGGCTTCATGTCAGCAGAGAATCAGTCTTCATGTCATAGCAGAGAATCAGGCTTCACGTCACCCACCACTGTAAGAGTCCATTTTCATAAATTTAGGCCCAGCACCCAGGCAGAGGAGAGAGGTCCCGTAACAGAGGATCTGGCTTCATGTCAGCAGAGAATCAGTCTGCATGTCATAGCAGAGAATCAGGCTTCACGTCAGCCACCACTGCAACAGTCCATTGTCATAAATTTAGGCCCAGCACCCAGGCAGAGGAGAGAGGTCCCGTAACAGAGGATCTGGCTTCATGTCAGCAGAGAATCAGTCTGCATGTCATAGCAGAGAATCAGGCTTCACGTCAGCCACCACTGCAACAGTCCATTGTCATAAATTTAGGCCCAGCACCCAGGCAGAGGAGAGAGGTCCCGTAACAGACAATCTGGCTTCATGTCAGCAGAGAATTAGTCTGCATGTCATAGCAGAGAATGAGGCTTCACGTCAGCCACCACTGCAACAGTCCATTGGCATATATTTAGGCCTAGCACACAGGCAGAGGAGAGAGGTCCCGTAACAGACAATCTGGCTTCATGTCAGCAGAGAATCAGTCTGCATGTCATAGCAGAGAATGAGGCTTCACGTCACCCACCACTGCAACAGTCCATTGGCATATATTTAGGCCTAGCACACAGGCAGAGCAGAGAGGTCCCGTAACAGACAATCTGGCTTCATGTCAGCAGAGAATCAGTCTGCATGTCATAGCAGAGAATGAGGCTTCACGTCACCCACCACTGCAACAGTCCATTGGCATATATTTAGGCCTAGCACACAGGCAGAGCAGAGAGGTCCCGTAACAGACGATCTGGCTTCATGTCAGCAGAGAATCAGTCTGCATGTCATAGCAGAGAATGAGGCTTCACGTCACCCACCACTGCAACAGTCCATTGGCATATATTTAGGCCTAGCACACAGGCAGAGCAGAGAGGTCCCGTAACAGACAATCTGGCTTCATGTCAGCAGAGAATCAGTCTGCATGTCATAGCAGAGAATGAGGCTTCACGTCACCCACCACTGCAACAGTCCATTGGCATATATTTAGGCCTAGCACACAGGCAGAGCAGAGAGGTCCCGTAACAGACAATCTGGCTTCATGTCAGCAGAGAATCAGTCTGCATGTCATAGCAGAGAATGAGGCTTCACGTCACCCACCACTGCAACAGTCCATTGGCATATATTTAGGCCTAGCACACAGGCAGAGCAGAGAGGTCCCGTAACAGACAATCTGGCTTCATGTCAGCAGAGAATCAGTCTGCATGTCATAGCAGAGAATGAGGCTTCACGTCACCCACCACTGCAACAGTCCATTGGCATATATTTAGGCCTAGCACACAGGCAGAGCAGAGAGGTCCCGTAACAGACGATCTGGCTTCATGTCAGCAGAGAATCAGTCTGCATGTCATAGCAGAGAATGAGGCTTCACGTCACCCACCACTGCAACAGTCCATTGGCATATATTTAGGCCTAGCACACAGGCAGAGCAGAGAGGTCCCGTAACAGACAATCTGGCTTCATGTCAGCAGAGAATCAGTCTGCATGTCATAGCAGAGAATGAGGCTTCACGTCACCCACCACTGCAACAGTCCATTGGCATATATTTAGGCCTAGCACACAGGCAGAGCAGAGAGGTCCCGTAACAGACAATCTGGCTTCATGTCAGCAGAGAATCAGTCTGCATGTCATAGCAGAGAATGAGGCTTCACGTCACCCACCACTGC
Source organism: Bufo gargarizans (assembly GCF_014858855.1). Classification (NCBI taxonomy): domain Eukaryota; kingdom Metazoa; phylum Chordata; class Amphibia; order Anura; family Bufonidae; genus Bufo; species Bufo gargarizans. The sequence continues at coordinate 25,632,999 of NC_058080.1, read as the reverse complement.
AACAGTCCATTGGCATATATTTAGGCCTAGCACACAGGCAGAGCAGAGAGGTCCCGTAACATACGATCTGGCTTCATGTCAGCAGAGAATCAGTCTGCATGTCATAGCAGAGAATGAGGCTTCACGTCACCCACCACTGCAACAGTCCATTTTCATAAATTTAGGCCCAGCACCCAGGCAGAGGAGAGAGGTCCCGTAACAGAGGATCTGGCTTCATGTCAGCAGAGAATCAGTCTGCATGTCATAGCAGAGAATGAGGCTTCACGTCACCCACCACTGCAACAGTCCATTGGCATATATTTAGGCCTAGCACACAGGCAGAGCAGAGAGGTCCCGTAACAGACAATCTGGCTTCATGTCAGCAGAGAATCAGTCTGCATGTCATAGCAGAGAATCAGGCTTCACGTCAGCCACCACTGCAACAGTCCATTGTCATAAATTTAGGCCCAGCACCCAGGCAGAGGAGAGAGGTCCCGTAACAGACAATCTGGCTTCATGTCAGCAGAGAATTAGTCTGCATGTCATAGCAGAGAATCAGGCTTCATGTCAGCCACCACTGCAACAGTCCATTGGCATATATTTAGGCCTAGCACACAGGCAGAGGAGAGGTTCATTCAACTTTGGGTAGCCTCGCAATATAATGGTAAAATGAAAATAAAAATAGGATTGAATGAGGAAGTGCCCTGGAGTCCAATAATATATGGTTATGGGGAGGTAGTTAATGTCTAATCTGGACAAGGGACGGACAGGTCCTGTGGGATCCATGCCTGGTTCATTTTTATGAACGTCAGCTTGTCCACATTGGCTGTAGACAGGCGGCTGCGTTTGTCTGTAATGACGCCCCCTGCCGTGCTGAATACACGTTCAGACAAAACGCTGGCTGCCGGGCAGGCCAGCACCTCCAAGGCATAAAAGGCTAGCTCTGGCCACGTGGACAATTTAGAGACCCAGAAGTTGAATGGGGCCGAACCATCAGTCAGTACGTGGAGGGGTGTGCACACGTACTGTTCCACCATGTTAGTGAAATGTTGCCTCCTGCTAACACGTTGCGTATCAGGTGGTGGTGCAGTTAGCTGTGGCGTGTTGACAAAAGTTTTCCACATCTCTGCCATGCTAACCCTGCCCTCAGAGGAGCTGGCCGTGACACAGCTGCCTTGGCGACCTCTTGCTCCTCCTCTGCCTTGGCCTTGGGCTTCCACTTGTTCCCCTGTGACATTTGGGAATGCTCTCAGTAGCGCGTCTACCAACGTGCGCTTGTACTCGCGCATCTTCCTATCACGCTCCAGTGCAGGAAGTAAGGTGGGCACATTGTCTTTGTAGCGTGGATCCAGCAGGGTGGCAACCCAGTAGTCCGCACAGGTTAAAATGTGGGCAACTCTGCTGTCGTTGCGCAGGCACTGCAGCATGTAGTCGCTCATGTGTGCCAGGCTGCCCAGGGGTAAGGACAAGCTGTCCTCTGTGGGAGGCGTATCGTCATCGTCCTGCCTTTCCCCCCAGCCACGCACCAGTGATGGACCCGAGCTGCGTTGGGTGCCACCCCGCTGTGACCATGCTTCATCCTCATCCTCCTCCACCTCCTCCTCATCCTCGTCCTCCTCGTCCTCCAGTAGTGGGCCCTGGCTGGCCACATTTGTACCTGGCCTCTGCTGTTGCCAAAAACCTCCCTCTGAGTCACTTCGAAGAGACTGGCCTGAAAGTGCTAAAAATGACCCCTCTTCCTCCTCCTCCTCCTCCTCCTGGGCCACCTCCTCTTGCATCATCGCCCTAAGTGTTTTCTCAAGGAGACATAGAAGTGGTATTGTAACGCTGATAACGGTGTCATCGCCACTGGCCATGTTGGTGGAGTACTCGAAACAGCGCAACAGGGCACACAGGTCTCGCATGGAGGCCCAGTCATTGGTGGTGAAGTGGTGCTGTTCTGTAGTGCGACTGACCCGTGCGTGCTGCAGCTGAAACTCCACTATGGCCTGCTGCTGCTCGCACAGTCTGTCCAGCATGTGCAAGGTGGAGTTCCACCTGGTGGGCACGTCGCATATGAGGCGGTGAGCGGGAAGGCCGAAGTTACGCTGTAGCGCAGACAGGCGAGCAGCAGCAGGATGTGAACGCCGGAAGCGCGAACAGACGGCCCGCACTTTATGCAGCAGCTCTGACATGTCGGGGTAGTTGTGAATGAACTTCTGCACCACCAAATTCAGCACATGCGCCAAGCAAGGGATGTGCGTCAAATTGGCTAGTCCCAGAGCTGCAACGAGATTTCGCCCATTATCACACACCACCAGGCCGGGCTTGAGGCTCACCGGCAGCAACCACTCGTCGGTCTGTTGTTCAATACCCCGCCACAACTCCTGTGCGGTGTGGGGCCTGTCCCCCAAACATATGAGTTTCAGAATGGCCTGCTGACGTTTACCCCGGGCTGTGCTGAAGTTGGTGGTGAAGGTGTGTGGCTGACTGGATGAGCAGGTGGAAGAAGAGGAGGAGGAAGCCGAGAAGGAGGAGGTGGCAACAGGAGGCAAAGAATGTTGCCCTGCGATCCTTGGCGGCGGAAGGACGTGCGCCAAACAGCTCTCCGCCTGGGGCCCAGCTGCCACTACATTTACCCAGTGTGCAGTTAGGGAGATATAGCGTCCCTGGCCGTGCTTACTGGTCCACGTATCTGTGGTTAGGTGGACCTTGCTACAGATGGCGTTGCGCAGTGCACACTTGATTTTATCGGATACTTGGTTGTGCAGGGAAGGCACGGCTCTCTTGGAGAAGTAGTGCCGGCTGGGAACAACATACTGTGGGACAGCAAGCGACATGAGCTGTTTGAAGCTGTCTGTGTCCACCAGCCTAAATGACAGCATTTCATAGGCCAGTAGTTTAGAAATGCTGGCATTCAGGGCCAGGGATCGAGGGTGGCTAGGTGGGAATTTACGCTTTCTATCAAATGTTTGTGAGATGGAGAGCTGAACGCTGGCGTGTGACATGGTTGAGACGCTTGGTGACGGAGGTGGTGGTGGTGGTGTTGGTGGTACATCCCCTGTTTGCTGGGCGGCAGGTGCCAACGTTCCTCCAGAGGCGGAGGAAGAGGCCGAGGCGGCAGCAGCAGAATAGGCCGAGGCGGCAGCAGCAGAAGAGGTAGCAGGGGGAGCCTGAGTGACTTCCTTGGTTTTAAGGTGTTTACTCCACTGCAGTTCATGCTTTGCATGCAGGTGCCTGGTCATGCAGGTTGTGCTCAGGTTCAGAACGTTAATGCCTCGCTTCAGGCTCTGATGGCACAGCGTGCAAACCACTCGGGTCTTGTCGTCAGCACATTGTTTGAAGAAGTGCCATGCCAGGGAACTCCTTGAAGCTGCCTTTGGGGTGCTCGGTCCCAGATGGCGGCGGTCAGTAGCAGGCGGAGTCTCTTGGCGGCGGGTGTTCTGCTTTTGCCCACTGCTCCCTCTTTTGCTACGCTGTTGGCTCGGTCTCACCACTGCCTCTTCCTCCGAACTGTGAAAGTCAGTGGCACGACCTTCATTCCATGTGGGGTCTAGGACCTCATCGTCCCCTGCATCGTCTTCCACCCAGTCTTGATCCCTGACCTCCTGTTCAGTCTGCACACTGCAGAAAGACGCAGCAGTTGGCACCTGT